>NW_009700901.1:0-50493 GCF_000703405.1 Apaloderma vittatum
GCTGAGCCAACCCAATACACTGGTTTATTGCAGAAATGTAATGCCAGAAGCCGCGTGTCTGGGTTTGGTCTATATATTTATAAGTTCACCTTCAGGCTCATTAGGGCCTGTGGAGAAGGAGAACAACATCACCTGTTGTATGGATGGGTGATCTGCCAGCTGAGCTTCAGGTTGTGTTATTTCTTGTCTTTTGTTTTATGCTGGATGGCTGTGATAGACTCTTACGGTCTAGCCGGAAGAAGGAAAATTGAAATGAAATGGTCTCTAATTTGGATAGGCTTTCTTTCTTGGTGTGAAGTAAGATCCACGGTACTGTAGAAAACAGTAGTGTTTATCATCTTAGATTACTTTTCTAGAGGAGTAACAGCAATTAACTTTTTTTGCTTTCATTAGAGATACACCTAGCAGCAGCGCTCTTGATTTGCAGCCCACTGTGAGGTGGTTTATTGTGAGGTCTTTTTCTCCCTTGCTAACATTCTTCAAATACTGCATGAAGGTTCTCTTTTAATATATTTCCATTGGTGACATCTGATATTTAGTCTTTATAGCTCTTGTAAATCCAGGGGTTTGTGTAGTGCTTCCTTAAAGTTTCTTTTTCTGAGCAAAGGGGCATGGAAGGCAGCTAGACCAAACTGTGTTTCTCCCCTATGGGCTATAGGAACGGTGACCTTAAAACACATTCCGGCTTCTGTCCAAGATAGCAATAGGGTTTCATCCAGACCTTTAAATCTGCCTTCTGGTATCTTTCCCAAAGTTATTCATGCCAGGGGTTGAAAGTATTGTCATACACTTAAATTTAGATAAAGTATGAAAATGTTTAGGTCACCTCCTTGGTGCTTTGCTTTTCAAAACAGAGAAAGTGAAATTACAGGCAGTCTCTACTTGCAGCTTTTGAAATACATCTCTGACTACAAAATAAGGAAATTTTGTTTGGGGACCATTAGAACCTACTCTCGTGGAGTTCAAACAGCATCCATAGCATTACTGAAAATGTATCTGGTTTACATTTTAGAATGATTTGAATGCCCTGAGTATGGATTATGGTTTGTGATACGAGATACTGTATGTTCCTGAAGTGGTGCCCCAGTGATTATTTCCATGAAACAGAGGTCCTGTATGAGGTCCTATCTGCAAGTAGTTTGCCCGTTGCTTTTGGTACAGAGCGCCACTGCCAAGGAAAATAAAAAGTTACTTGTGGAATTATTCCAGATGTTATCCATATGCATGTACCTTATACTGCCTTCTCTTCCCTATTCCAGCATTAGTTCCAGTTGAGGGAAGTTATATGCAAAGAGATTAATTTTGTTTTCTGTATCTTTGATGCTTTGCTCGGGGCACTATGTGTGTATTGCATAGATACTGCTGAGTAAAAACTCAGATAAAGTAGTAGATATGAAATCCTAGTGGAATGTATGTGTGGGTAGTATGTTGAAAGATTTTGCTTATTATAAGACAAGAAAATTACAGAGTGGTTTCTTGAAAATACAAGTGGGAAAGTAGGAAGAAGTGACTATCAGCGTGTAATTTCTGATTTGAATCGCTTATTTGAACCATGCAAAATAGCCCTAACTTTCTGTGTACCGAGAAAAAAAATAATATGCTATGCAAACTGATAAGGTAGTAGATGAGAAGTCTCAAGTATTTCTGGAACATGAAGAAGTAACATTAAGGGTATTCTGATAACTTGATAACTTAATAACTGGTTGTCAACAGTTTTAACTCTGTCACTGGTATTTTCCACCTAATGTTTAATGTGTGTGACGATTGAAAATGGTGTTTTAAGGTCCAATTTTGGCAACTTATTTATGAGTGTGTGGAAGAAAGGACAAGAATTCCCTTTCCCTTGTATTTATGCATTTATAATGTTACTGTATTACTTATGCTGTGTTAGAAGTCTGACAAAAAAAACCCAAAACAAAGCCATTATGTGATCTGCAGCTACCCAGATTTCTGGGTAGTTGTATACCTGCCTTGATTTTCTATGCACCATGACCCCATGTAGAAATAGACACATCCTGATTTCTCATAATTGGGATAGAAATGAAGTGAAAACATTTTCAAGTAAAGGACTGAGCAGAAAAGATATTGACAATTTTGCGGTGTAGTTAGGAGTTAAACCCACAGAATTAAGTCATATTGAGCCATTGTGTTCAATATGATTGTCAACATCAGGTCTAACTTGGCAGGTTTTCCAGTTTCTTAGTTAACATGACTAAAAGACAGTGTAAGATGCCTTAGAGTCAGTTTCTCTTCTAAAACCAAATCTGAAATTTGAACATTTTAATCCCATATTAGTTTGTCCAAAACTCAGTAGCTCCAGTGAATTAAAATTGTGTGTGTTTGTAGTTAATCTGTTTAAACATAGCCATGTACCAGGTTATGTAGAATGTCAAAAATATGTGACATTTCTCAAAATCTGTGAAATATTAATCAAAAATATTTTAATAGCTTTTTTTACTAGATCTAATGCAGAGAGGTGGTGGGTGGTGTTACTACATACAGTGGGCAAGTCCACATCGTTTTCTTTGTATTGGCCAGATGAACTAGATTCTGAGTGACTGGTTCCCGAAGAGATGAGCTGCCTGTTTGGCACTACGGGTAGCTTTAAGAATGGAAGTCGTTCTCTCTCAGCTGGTAGCTGCTTGTGCTGAATGTCGATGAAGACCTGAAAGTTTCAGCAACAGGTTTTAAATTCAAAGGCCAAGATTATGGTGATGAAACGTGCATTTTCCTTTTAGGTCAGGAACTCCTATTTCTACCATATTTGTTATTAATCTCTAGTGATGGTCAAAGCCTGTTTAGTTTTGTAGGAGTAGGCCTGTCAAATTTGGGCGGGGTGGGATTTTTTTTTTTTTGTTTCTTGGGTGTTTTTTTTCCCCTTGTTTTTCTTTTAACATTATTTTCTCCTGGGCTTTGATGTAATTTATGTGCCTGTTGTTGCAGAAGTAGCCTGAGTTTGGATGACTTCCGGTAAGTCTATCTAACACTCGATAAATGTTGTGTGTCAGTTACTTTACATCCATCATGACTGCATCACACAGCCTTTATAGCAGCAATTAACTGTCCATTTGGTTTGCACAAGACATGTCAATGTCTTCTCTGGACTAAACTGCATTTATTTCCCATGTAAGCTTTATTTCCCATGTCCTCTTCACAAGCGTTTAGAGATTGCTTAATTACTAATTTCACAAGTTTGCAATATATTAATACTGTTTACTGTTAACAGTTTATCTGTTACTAGTTTTGAAATACATCTGCATAACTTGAAGCTTTTCTTTTTTTTTTGGCCTGTGACTGCTAGCTCCTCTAAAATTTCCTTTACTCCATGTCACATTTCTAGATCCAATTTGAGGTTTTACCCACTTAACTGCTTGTTTTGTCCACATTGTGTCCACAATGATCGTTGCCTAACGCTGCATGCACATATAACCATTTTATGAATATTATCAAGCACTCAAACCCAGCAGTTTCCTAAATTAGTTCTCTCTACAGCTTTTCTTGTGATGGTTCTAGGTTCATTTACAACATATGCTATTTTTTATAATTTGCTCTAGGTAGTCTGTGATCACTCATTAATACCTTAGTAGCAGTTCAATGATTTGTTTTCTCATTATTCATGCCTCTTTCAATACATGCTGTCCAGACTCTTAATTATTTTTTCGTTATGGGCTTTTCCTCAGAATTTGTTAGAGCATTAGTGTTTCATATATTCCTCATACACTTCTTTAGTCTTGAGGGAACATTATCAACTTTGTTTCAGGTTAGGAATCATGGTATATAGTCACTTTTATGTGCCAGGTCAGTGTATTGAGTTGTTACTTGCTAGAGTGTTGAGCAGTGAGAAGTCCTCGAGATAAAAGTGCGGTTTGATGATTTTTAAGTGCAGATCTTATGTGCTCAGCATTTCTCCTAATTGTGTGTAGTGGCTTTAGTCAGCCGAGAGAAGGCAATACTCTTGACTTCACATGCACGTAAGTAGCTACCTTGTCTGATACATGTGACTTGTCTGGTACTTCCTGACCTGCCAGGATCACGATAGTGTTCTTCATCTGCATGGCCCTGCCAGATCACTTGAGAAGATCTGCTCAGTGCACTGAAATGAGGCAGGGATCCTGTGGGAAAACCATTTTGCAACCATCCACAACTGAAGAATGCCACAGTGCACAGTGGCACTAACGCAATCTTTGGTCAACAATTCCCAGCTATAAACAGCAATTGTAATTTGATAATGTTATGTATCTGTGATTTCTGAGCTTTTAAAAAAGAAAAAAAAAGAAGGAATGGAAAATATCTTCCAACTTCGTGCTGGAATTCAGCAGAAGCTGCAGAGTCTCTCCTCTGGGCCCTGCCAAGGAAGCAACTTTAGGTGGACGTTCTAATAGTGCTGTTACATAGATCAGCACTAGAGGGAGGGGGGTACTTTTTGCAATGAGTTTTGTATATGCATTTGTGGATGGGGGAGTTGACAGGACTTAGGACACTTGGTCTGTATTTTAAACTAGCCAGTTTTTCTCCTCTTTCTTCCCTCACGCCTTGAACTCTACCGTGTCCTAGTCCCAAGTTCTGCCTAGCCTCAAGTTCTTATCTCTACTTCACCAGTGAATCTATTAGATTTTCATCCCGATACCTGATGGGTTTTTTTTGTATATATTCTTTTTTTCTTGCTCAGCTTCTTCAGAATTTTGACCATCCTGTTGTCTGTCCAACTCTGCTAATGTCCATTGATTCTTTCCATGCTTGTTGAATCTGGCTTGTGCTCTGTGTGCCTGCTCAAGGATTTTTGCCAAACCAGTCCTGTGTTTTCTCTGCGCGTTGTCCGCCGTGTGTCTGTGTACCCTCTTACTCACCAGTTTGTGTTCCAAATTTTTGTCTCTTCCTTTGGAGAGAATCCCATCCTAGTTTGTTACTTTATACCCATTCCAGTTTAGTGGTTGCTCTTTGCTTGTTAGGCGTGATCTTTGGGCTCAGCCTGAGGCAAGAGGAGGTCATTCCTAGTTATCGGGTCAAGTCCTGGCCCCATGCAGCCCTGTACTGCAGTTACAGGCAAGGCTGTGTTCTGCCTTCAGCTGGATCGCTGCAGGAGAGAACTGATTTGAACATGGGGTACTCTTACCAAATCTTTGAACTTGTGCAGATTAGTTTTTCCCCAAAAAATCTTAAGAACTACACAAGAAAACTACTTCAAGAGTCAAGCCAGAGGTCCGAAGTATTAACGTTCTAGAAAACATGTCTGGTTTTGTCTGAACAAGGCTCGTATTTTGCTAGATGTTTAAGCTCTTGAAACAAGATTGAGGTGTGTGGAAAAAGTACAGTTCAGCACGGTAATATGTAGAAGTTGTTTAAAAATTGAGTAGAAGTGTTCAGACATGGATTTAGACTATGAGCAACCTTATCTTTCGTTAGCAGAGACAGATGGTGTCTGCTTTGGAGCTGATAATAACATGAGATATAAAAAGCAAAAGATTTGGAGAAACAGTGGATTATTTACGCAATTTTAGTCATGTACACAGTCTGGGTAAAATTATAAACAGGAAGGTCATTAGTTACACGCGCATGCATGTTTTGAGCAGTTGATTTTGTCAACATGGTTTTGTGGGTGATGAAGATGGTCTCTGCTGTTATGTTCCTACTACCATTCAGTTAATAATTTTCTGTTTTAAAGGAAAAAGAAACAGGATATGGTTTTGTTCTCTAAACTACTAATTGTGCTTTTAATCTCAGTGCTTTATACTGAGTCTCTGATTTTGCAGTTCACTCTCTTGGTTTTTAACTCACCTGTTAACTGTATTTATTGAATCAGTGTAAGTAGCCTCAGGATGATTATTGCAGATTCAATAAAAACAAATTTTTTTTTCAGAATTATTGGCACTTCTACTCAAGAAACAGTCTTTGTTATCAGGTCTTGGGTAAAGGACACAAGAAAGTTATAAAATACATTCTCTCAGTAAGGAGTGTGCTTCCTGCCCAATTATTTTTATTTTCACCTACCTTGTTGCTTTTTGGATGCTTTGTCATAAGTGGCAAGACTTTATAAAATGTTTTCGTCTTTTGTTCAGATCACCTCTTCAAGCAAATATTCTTCAGTTGCATCTGTTTTCTCTCATGCTCAGTCTTGCTCCTTGCACATTCCTTTTGTCTGTCCCCTAATGCTTAAAAATCGAGATCCCTCTTGAATTATACATGCTTGTAAAATTCCAGGATGTCCGTGTAAAAAAAAAAATAAAAAAATTGAGTCCGACTACACCATTTGGCAAGAATAGATAAATATTTAAATATAAGTACATGGAAAAGGACAGAGTTAGCGACCTTCTTGGTCTGCATGCCTGTAGCAATCCAACAGTTACTGCTTTCATAGTTACTGCTTTGCATAGTTACTTTTCATAGTTACTGCTTTGCATAGTTAATTGTTTATTCTGTGTTCTGCATTACTGGGCTATTATTATAATGAGTGTTAATGTTTGGTCATGGTTAGTTATATGGGAATCCCATACCTCTTAAAAGTGTAATCAAGAAATTTTGCTGATCGATCAAAGAACAAATTTGCCATAAATGAATTTCAATTTAAGTGGAAGTGTAAATATATCGGCTACTTGTTTGTAGAGCTACTTCTCTTATCTGCAAATGATGTGCAATGGCCAACTGAGCTGCCATGTAATAGTCTGCCTGCTGTTGTGAACTCTGGCTTCTGTAATCCTAGGACCACACAGAAGAGAGGAGAATCGTTTGGGATCAGCAAAATAGGCAACAAAATAAAAGGTGTATTCAAGAGTTCAGCGATGGAAGGAGCTATGTTGCCTAACTATAACTTAAATGAAGGAGAAGATGACTTTGTGAGTAAAAGCTTTGGATTTGTCTTGAAGTCTTTGCTGTTGTGGGATTTTTTTTTTTTATTCCTTATTTGAGAATGTTAAGTTTCTGCCTTTTCTGCTGTCTTACTTCACTACAGGGCTTCTGATTATTTTCTGCCTTGTTTTGCCTGTATTCATTCGCAAGCCAAGGCCACATCCCCAGTTAATATGCTTCTAAGCTTACTGCTTTAATACAGAGAAGTACTAAAAGTAGTAGTGTCAAGACATTTTTGTAAGCAATGAGTTTTTCTCTAAAATGTTACCATGCCATTTTCTAATTCTGGTGAATAAGGTATGTGTTGGACTGCATGCATGGCTTTTTGTCTGAAGTTTGGCCCAAGACCTTAAAACCATAGATAAAGTAGTGAAGAAACTACCATCAAGTTGGTCTGTGATGCAGCATTTTCTCTAAAGATTGTGAGCCAAGAGTCCCTTCTCATTTGTCTTGGGTGTCTCAACTAATGTTTTTCTTTTATGCTGAACAGCAGTGAGTAGGGCCAATGGCAGAATCATTAAATTGGGCATTGGTGTCTGAAGCGCAGTTGTGGGACAAATGGAAAAACTTAAAAAGAAAAGGGGAGGGGATTGGTCAAAAGCTATTGGTAGTCATGTCGTTTGCTTTTTTTTTATAGTGTGCCTGCCAATTCAACCTCTTGTACCTGTTCTTAACAACCAAAGCATTTAAACATTTAGCAGGTTGATATACTGCTAGCTCATTTTTCACACTTTAATGATAAAAGTATAAATATGAGTTTATATTATTCACTGGAATGACTTACCAACTTAGAACTCTGTTTTTTTCCTTTTAAGAGGTGAAAAGAAGGCAGTTTTCTGTACAGGCTGAGTCTTCATACAAGTCATGCCTTAAAGGGGCAGAACTTCTGCAGTTAATTTCATGGACAGTTCTTATTGTAACCTCTTTCTTTTTGAGGTGAGATTCTAATGAAAATGGGTTAATTTTGCAGCATTGCTGTTGTAGATTCTGCTAGCTAAAGGGCGTGGACATATAATTCCCCTGTGGTAGAGGAATTAGTAGAAGTATAATTGAAGTAGTGGGGCTCAGAGAAGGAACATGTTTTTGTGCCAGAGCACAAGTTACTTGTGAGAAATTGCTAAATTCAGCAAGAGACACAAACCGTATAGCATCTAGTCCTTACTGAGAAGGTTTACAAATTGAGAGAATGATTTTGGCTTAGGCAGGAATGGAGAGTTTTAAGTGCAGCGTAGTCTCAAATCCCTTCATTAAATAAAAGGAGAATACTGCATTTTTATCAAAACCATCTTAGACAATGTGTGGGAAACACTTCAGTCCCTTCACCATGTAAGCGTGGATGGGAAGAAGAGATGGGAAAAGAAAGCGGTAAATTTTGGTTTAAGGTTATTGTCTGTCCAAAGAGCTGAACAGAGCTGGGACTTCACTTCATTAGTGAATACTGAATATTCAGAGTTCAACACTAACGATGTCACAGCAGGTACTGAGCTGGGGTTTCCTAGCAGGCATCGCAGGGTCAGAGGAAAACCTCTTTGGGATGCAACAAACATGATCTGCAAAATGACAGTGTGACTGTAAGACAGAGGCAGTGCAGTATACAGACTTAGCAACTTTTTTTAGCTTAAGTACCGAGGATATGGCAGTTACTTCCTCCTACAAAGATCCTGGTTAGATATTTGTGTAATTAGTGTTAATGTAAGCTTGGTGGATTCAAGGTAAATGTAAGGTAAAGAGTGGTAGTGAAATGGTGTTCTGTGCAGCGTGACACAAACTGAGAAACTGAACATTGCCTTTGCTGTTTCTTTTTTTTTTTTTTTTGACAAAGTCAGATAGAATGCAGTTACAGCCTGTAGGAAACAACCATTTAATTTTAGGAAATCATGTAGGAATAGAAATATGGATTTCTGTGGCTAACAGAATAGTAGTAATTGTAATGTTAATAGTAATTCCATGAAATCACACTCAGTCTCTGTCAGTTAAATTTTAAATATATCAGAATATATTCTGTATATTAAAGCACAGGTATTGTTTCTGAGGCAGCCAGAAGATCTGTAAACTTAGATTTGTGGGGTTTTTGGGTAAAATAAATAGGGAGAGACTGAGGCAATCTGTAACTGCTGCAGGTTGGTGATCTGTTACAAAGAGGATTAAAACCCCCAGAAATTCATGCTTCCTGACTTCATGTAGGTGCTGTGGTTGTCACAGTGGAAAAGCCTGCAAATTTAGATAGGACTGTTACCAAATCCAGGCTAGCAGTCAGGTGAGGGATCTGGTGAAAAGAAATGTGAAACTTTGCTGATGATCCCGTATCACCTCAGAAGGGCTGAGCGAAGAGGCTGTGGCCCCTGTTTGAGCAGTTCAAGAACTGACTGGCTCGTACCCACTCTAAGCCTTGTGCTAACTCTGCAGCGTATGAAAGTAACTAAATGGTTGGAGATGAGAGCTGCAAGCAGTGGTAAATTAAAAATGAAAGAATCAAAAAACATAGGCAAGAGTTGAGTTTTGAAGCCCTTGCTTGTGTATTTAGTTCCGTCAAAAACTACAGAATCAAATAAGCCTGAGTGTTTCCTTGCATTTTTGCAAGGAGATCCTAGTAGAGATTGTATATTTAGTGCTAATGCAAATATATACACAATTAATCAGGTTAGATTATAAAATGTTAATTTTGGCACCCAGTTCACGCTACCCCATCTGCAGAACCTCAGCTGTGGTTGACTTGGAGTTCCCATCCTGAAACATTGCTCTACTGTTTCTGTCCTGTGGCGACAACCACCTAAAGCCTGGGGAAGGAGGAAAAATGAGGGTAAGACCTCATGCAGAAGACTTTGATGATGTAAAGCCACTTGTCGATCCTGTTGTTGTAGTTCAGCTATTTATATCATTCTTTGATGCACGTTTGTCCAGCAGTTTGTGAGCCCTAAGTGTTCATTCCAGGCTGGGGATATTTTTGTTGTCTTTGCGAAAGAGCACAGCCTGTGATTTCATTCTCGGGTTGGGAGCCAGCTTAGCTGAGTTGGTGCAGCAGCGACCAAGACTGCTCTTTGCCTGCCTTGTTTTGGTGAATAAACCCAGTAAGTGGAAGGGAGCAGGTGTTTTGAAGAAAGGAGATTGAGACAGTGGATCTACAGAGATCCGTTTCAGAAGACAGTGATCCCCACTGTTTGAGCGTTTCTGTACTATGCAAAGCTGAAGAAGGATTGCCCACGTGTGTTGAACTATTTCAGTTGCCATTGAGCCATGACGGTATGAGTACTGTAGCACAGATGCAGCCAGAATTATTTCAGGGGTGCTGTATTGCCTTAATCTGTTAATTAGATTATCCCAATGCAGGCCAAATTCGTTAAGCGGCCTAGGCGTGGCTTTTGAGGGGAATTTGGCTGTAAATTATAAAGCTAAGGGAAAAGAACTTGAAAGTGGGATTCGCCACTGCTGTGGTGAGCACAGGCTTGGAGGCAGGACGATGGGCAGCCCCTGCTTCCCTGCAGGGTTGCAGCGTTGTAGAAACCCTTGCAGCACGGTGGCAAATTAGATTTCATTTTTCTAGGGAAACAGGACTACTCTTGTCTTCACCTGCTTGCCTACGCTTGTGCAAAATACAAGAGGTTTTCTTGTCCAGCACATCTTTAGTGAGGGCTAATCTCTCCACAAACTCCATTCGCTTTATTTTTGAGTCCTACTTGAGTCTAAGGCCAGCCCTATCCTTCCTTCTCACAGACACTGTCTCCTCATTTGCAAAAATAATTTTTATTCCTTTGAGTCATTTTTTAATTGTTTTTTTCCTGTGTGGTGAAGATGAGAATGAGGTTAAGCATTGTTTGGAGAAATAAATAGCTTTCCAAGACTAACTGTTGAAGCTTGGATTTTTTCAGTTTAGGTATTTAAGATTATCTTTCTGTGGTTTATGATCCTAAAAGATTTGTAGCAGTTTCTTTGTCGTTGTTGGAGACCTGAGAATTCAACGCTCTGTGTCGTACTCGGGTGGTTCATTACCTGTGGGCAGCTTGTTCTGCCAATGATGAGCAGCATCAGGAGTGTAAAGCGAGTGCCAGTGCGGTGCTGGGACTGCAGTTCAAGTTCAGAAGGGTTTTTTCAGCGTTCACGTGGCACCATTTCTAAGGTCGGCTTGCCTATGGAAAAATCAGTGTTCTGTTTCGTGCCGTGGAGACCGAGCTGACAAACTTCATGCTCTGGAGCTGCGCTGTGCACAGCCAGCAAAGATCAGGCCCGTGCTGCTCCCTGGTGCATCTGTTCCTACAAGTGTGATGCCAAAACTGGAGCTGGTGGGGAAGGCAGCAACTCTTCGTTGTCTTTGCTTGAAATAGCTCTGGCCAGCAGGATGCAATTCAATCCCGGTCTCGGCTGTGTTGCACCTTGCAGAGCAAGCCACGTTCCTGTGGCCACGAGACACTCAGTTGCATTCGGCTGTGGGAGTGGGAGAGCCGCTGGCTCGGTGCGCTGCCGGCTCCTCTCTCCTCTTGTGTTTAGGTCGCTTCTTGGTCCCACCTAGTAAATTCAGGTCTTCAGTTTGGGACCTACTATGCTGGAAAATGCAGTGCAGCTAGATCTGCTGAACTCAAGCTGTTTTCTGTAGCATTCCGTCCACATCTAAAGCATTTTTCCAGCTGTCTCCTTTGGTACTTCTGTTCCCCCTCCTCTTCCCCCTTTTGTTTTTTCCCTGAAGTACCAGATGTGGAACTTGATACTGCTACAAAAATACTCAGATCTCACTAAAAGTTGCTAACTTCAAACTAATTTGCAGTGGATCTAAAAGTAGAAATTCATCTATGTGAAAACTGTATTAATGAATTATTTTTTTTTTAATAGGATTGTAGAATATCTTGGGTTGGAAGGGACTTTAGAGATCATCTAATCCAACCTCCCTGCTGTGGGCAGGGATGCCCTTGTCTAAATCAGGTTGCTCAAGGCCTCATCCAACCTGGCCTTGAATATCTCCTGGGAGGGGGCATCCACAACCTCTCTGGGCAATCTGTTTCAGAGTCTTGCCACCCTCATACTGAACAATTTCTTCTGAAGATCCAACCTAAATCTATTCTCCTTCAATTTAAACCCATTTCCCCTTGTCCTATCGCTGGACACTCTTGTAAAAATTCCCTCTCCAGCCTTCCTGTAGGTTCCCTTCAAGTATTTGTTCTTTTAGTACTTAGTGACATGTACTTAAAGACTCAATTTATGTTACATTATCATATATAAGTTTTGCAAAGGTAGACCAAACCAGTTAAAATAGAATTGTAGATCTTGATGTTTGGATCTTTACAGATTGAAGAAGGTGTTATGGTGATGGAAGATGATTCTCCTGAGGAGGCTGTTAGTACCCCAAACACACCCCGCAACCTTGCAGCATGGAAAATTAGCATTCCATACGTAGATTTTTTTGATGATCCCTCCGTGGAAAGAAAGGACAGAAAGGAGAGAATTCCTGTGTTCTGCATTGATGTGGAGAGGAATGATAGAAGGGCAGGTATGCAATGTTGTGGGTAAATGTCATTTAAAAATGAACTGAAAATACTCTAGCGTGCTGTATTCTGATGGCTGTTGCAGTGTATTTTGCATACGTGTTCCTCTGATTTTGAACTCATGACTTAAAAAATCTGAGGAAAAGTGTTTGAGAGCTAAATGATCACATTTAATATTTGCAAGTGGAGAACTGACTCCTCAGCATGAACCAGATTCATTTAGACTTCATGACAAAGTTAGAGATCTTTCTGTTTCCAAAAACATTGATCCAATGATTCATATTAATAAACACTTGGCATATTTTTTTTCACTCACTCTGAACTTTGGAATAATGAACAATAAATAACTTTTTATGTAACCTTAATATATAGTTCTTGGGAAATAAAAATATTTTTGCTTATTAGGGACCATCCAGGCTTGCAGATGGTTTATCAGCATCTAAGTAGCAGAACATCCATATCAAGTGGGGAAAATAGCCTTGTCCTCGGGCTGCATAGATTTGTGTTAGTGAAACTAATACTTCCACAATAAGCAGGAGATCTGTTAAGGTTATTTAGTGATCTCTTCTGGGATGAAGAATGACCAGAATTCAAGCTAAAGGTGCAGAGAACTGTACTGAAAAAGTGATATTTCTGTAAATCATTTGGTTGAAAGTTTGAAAATAGATCTAACATAGCCAACCCTGATAGATTTCAAAGTTATGCAGTGCTTCGTTGTTTAGGGATCCCTCAAATGAGATGATAACTTCCATGCTAGTACCATGTCTGCCTGCCAGATATATATGTATTTTAATGTAACACTTAACTTACTTACTTAGCTGGGATTTTTCTTACATTACTGCAATATGAGAGCCTACTATAACTGAGTTTTTTCCTCAGATAATCCGGCATATGTTTGCTGTTGCTTGATTTGTCTCTCAAGTGGCATAAAACTTGGTTTATTTTCAACTTTTTTTTTTCTCCCCTCAGTTGGGCATGAACCTGAGCACTGGTCTGTCTACAGGAGGTATCTTGAATTTTATGTGCTTGAGTCAAAGCTAACGGAATTTCACGGTATGTCCTCCACCATCTGGAAAGCCACTTTCCCACTGCTGTGATTATCATTCAGTACTGAGCTGAAATTTAAAATAATTAAATTAATGTTTGCTGCATTACAAGAATAATGTAATCTCATCGATATCTTTATTAGGTACATTTCCTGATGCTCAGCTTCCCTCAAAGAGAATCATCGGCCCCAAGAACTACGAGTTCTTAAAATCCAAGAGAGAGGAGTTTCAGGAATATCTGCAGGTATCAAACAAACTTTTGGAGCAAAGAATATTCTAAAACTAGTGATATAAAACAAATAGAGGCATATCTGCTATTTTTTTTTATTTCCAAGTAACTTGAATTATAGAAAGGGTTCAAGTGGGCAAATAAAACTTTTATCAAGTTTCACATGACTGAAAACAGAAATCAGATTTTAAGTGCTCCTTTCTTTCCTTCTGTCTCAAAGAAACTTCTGCAACATCCAGAACTAAGTAACAGCCAACTTTTAGCTGACTTCCTGTCCTCGAATGGAGGAGAGACTCAATTTCTTGATAAAATGTTGCCTGATGTGAATCTCGGTATGTAATACACAAGTTGTTTGTGCTGACAAATAGTGATACTGTAGATAATGTGATTGAATGATAGTAATAATGAATAGGTAACTCTTGTGTAAGAATGTGGATGTGGGAAATAAGAACTGTGCTCCTTCACAGGCCTTAAAATGACAGCTCAGCAAACAAGGTATGCTGATGCATTTTTCTTGAAGAAAAAAGACGTTCTGAGATTACAGAAGAAAGTGTTTAAGTGGTTGCTTTTGAGTTTTTGTGTCAGCAAGCAAGGTGATAAGATTTCTCTAACGATTTTCACAGTTCAGGAAGAAATCTGCACAAGTCAGTCATTGTTTACAGGTGTGATGGTATAAATGATTTCTTAATGTAAACTACCTTTGGGTGTGAGTTGATTAGAATCTGGTTGTTTTAATCCAAAACCTGCAATATTTAATATTTCTCATATTAGCTAGTGTTAAGCTTGAGAAGTTCTTGATGTCTGATGTAACAGTTGGTTCCAAATCCAAAAAGTAGACCGCAGCGTGACTTTACGGCTTGGCTGCGACGTAGCTGTCTTGGGATAGTGGGCCTGACCTGGTAAGGTCAACCTTGTGGCCATTCTGCCTCCGCACTTGGGATCCTGGCACCAGTGTGGTCCTGAACCATGCCACTGCGTTGCCGCTTCTCCAGCTCGCGGCGTGAACCCACTGGGGTGGCCATTCTCTTAATGCGCTCACCTTAAGTCAAATAAGATTTTGGTGGACATCCTCCAGTTAAAAGGTTTTGGTTTCTTTCAAACCTTCCCTCTAGATCCAAATCCATGTTGTGAAAAAAGCTTCCAGTTATGGTGTTTATTGTAATGTATCTCATGTTTGAGGTAATGCTTTGGTTACATAAACGTAATTTTAATGAGTTTTGGCATTTCAGTAGGGCTTTTTGTGAGGATGAGCGATTCTGCTATTGTCGTTTGGTCCTTGTATGTTCCAATGTGAGTTCCAAATTTAATGACTTGTAGGTAAGAAAAATGTTACTGTAAATGTAGTGCTTAAAATAAAAGCAACCCTAGGCACTTTCATTTTTCAGTATTCAACGTTACTGTGCTGTGTCCCAATAACCATAACAAAGGAGCTGATTTTTAAGACCACGGCTGTAGCCTGTCTGATTTGTAAAACCCTACTCACCAAAATTTTTAAGACAGATTCCTTCCAGAATCTCTCCAGATTAGCCGATGTTTTCAAAAAAAAGACTCACAGTTTTTGTGATTTATTTTGTAATAAATATTTATGAAGGGTGAAGAAGTTAAATACAAAAAATTTTGCCTGCATTGGTGTCATACAGTACTGCTGTTATGGTGCTATGGCTATTTATGTTTGAGCCCCTAGAAAAATTACAGAGACAGAGTATTTTGTGTTGGATTTTTTTGGTCTTAAGTATTCAGATACCTAAAATATGAAAAATGTATCTTTTCTTGAAGAGTACTGAGCATTAAGGTATAAGCTGGATATGTGGAAGACTTCCTTTTCATAGCTTTTTGTCCCAAACTGAAAAAAATACAGATTTTAAAAACTATTGCATTTTTAAATTAGGTACTAGATAGTGAGTACATAAAATGTAGCAGAGCAAAATGTGTTTACAATCAGGCAGTGATAACAGAAATTTTTTATTTGTTTCTAATTATAGGTAAAATTATAAAATCTGTTCCAGGAAAGCTGATGAAAGAGGTAAGTCTTTCAGGTTGTCAGTGGTTTAAATGCAGTAACTAATCTTATGTGCTTACTAACTTTGAGGCCAGACAAAAACTTGTTTGGAAACTCAGGGGTTTTGTTTGTTTGTTTGTTTTTTCTGTAATTATACGAGTGACAGGTGACTCATGTCTTCTTTCAGAAAGGTCAGCATTTGGAGCCATTCATCATGAATTTCATCAACTCCTGTGAATCTCCCAAGCCTAAACCAAGCAGGCCTGAACTTACCATTTTGAGTCCCACTTCTGAAAACAACAAGAAGGTATAGTATGTTATCTTCCTTCCCCGCTTCAAAAGAGTGGGGAAAATTGACCATACTCTGAAGAGGCAAAGAATTAACAGAAAACACCATAAATATAACAACTTACCTATTTCTTGTTGTCTTTTCACACAAGAGAGAGAATTGTAGTGCAGAGAGCTTTGTTGTCATCTGTCTTGTAAATATCTTAGTCTGAAAGATTTTTAGGGTTGTGGGGTTTTTTTTGCTGGTTTCTTTCTTTTGTTTTTTACTTTTTACTGGATTTGGAGATGAGGATACAGAGTAGAGAGCCTGGAAAGTAGAGTGAGGAGGAGGGAAAGGAAAGGTGTAAAATGGAGAATGTTTTTCTGCTGTAAGGGAGCTTTCTTTTTTGAAGTGGAGCGCTTGAGTGTTTGATGAACGTGTGACCTGTCAAAGTGCTACAAGCCAAAATTATCAAGACGCTGATACCTGTTTATCTGCCTTTAAAATGTTAGTATACAGTACATTGATGTCTGATGTATGTAATAAGTTAACTATATCATTTATGTGTAGTTTCTCTCTCTAACATTGCCAGAGTTAAAGCCTAGCATTTCCAATCTCAACTTTTTACTTGACTATAGGAAGAGATAGTTCCCTTCTTAATCTTCCTATATTTGTGACTACAGCCTTGTAAAACTTGCTTGAAAGACTTCAGTTAGCTTCAGGGGCTTTAAACAGACACTGGTCTGTATATTTCTCTGTTAGACTGCTTTAGAATGTCAATATATTTGTGGAATTTATGGAGGAATGTATTTCTGGGCTAGGATTTCAGAAACCCAGACTCAGTGTTACAGAGTTAATGTGATTTGTGACAAAATGTTTAATATGCATACGCTTTGGCATAAGAGAGGTGCTATATGCTTTGCTGCAGTCTTGTTTGCTTTGGGAAGAGGAATTGAAACTGGACTATGTAAGATGAGACACTTCATTCTGCAAAGTGATTGAGGTAATTGAAGAGGTAATAAATTGAAGAGGTAATAAATGAAGGTCGTAGGAGGCAAATCCAAAAAAAGGGATAGCTATTGCAGCGCTTAGTAGGTTTGCAGATTTCCTTGCCAAAAGCTGTTGTGAATGCCAGAAGCAACTGTAAGGTGAGATTGGACTACCTGTAGAGAAACTGCATCCAGCTCTTGAAGGTTTTTTTTACTTGTAAACAATGAGGGGTTGGAAGAATATTGTTGAAGAGCACTATCTGTGCTCATTCCCTTCTTGCAAGAGCTAGAAGCCCAGGATCCATTTATGATTCTTGTTGGTGATGGGCTGCTAAAAAATGGACCTTATGGTTTCCTTCACTATGGGTATTTATATAGTGTTATAACACTTACAGAATTTGCAGCTACAAAAAACTTTTATGCTAATTAAGTACAATGACAGTGAAATCAATTAATTTGTTTGGATTTCATCCTCTAAATCTGAAGTCTGAATTTCTACAGCCAATATTTTAGTGTTAGCTTACGTGTGCACACACACACACAAAACCACAATTACAGAATCACAGAATGAGAGTGGTTATTTTTTTACTGTGATGTCAAGAACTAGTGAAGTCAGTGGCTTTAATACATGTAACATAATATTTGAGCAACAAGCTTTGCAGTCTGAAGCATTCCTATGAAGACAGATTCCTATAGTTTGAAAAACTTTAATAAAGGATGAAAGGTGTTCAAAACCGTTTTGGATTGTAAAAGATTAAAAAAGACATATATAGCATTGCTCAGTTAAAATACAAACTCATTCTCCAAAGTGTCGGTATGTTTTTTCTTGTAAATGTGTGCAGAAATTCAGGCTTCAAAATGATGTTTTCCCAATTCTTTTCAACCATGGTGCTCCCCAGAAAGCAAAGAGCTCCCTGCTTTCAGTTTGGAATACTGAAGTTTCCTTAAACAAAACATAACTCTATACTGCCTTCTGTTTTCTAATGTCATTTTCAGAAATAGTATTATGGGGGAAATCTTATCACCACTAGCTGGTCATGGATGCACTCCATTGGAGACATGAGTCTGTAGAGATCCAGTCAGAGTCATTGCAAGTACTGCCCATGACCATGCAGGAGGTGCTTTTGTCTTGAGATACGAGTCTCTTTGCAGAGAGCAAAAAAGATGAGGCTTCCTGCAGGTCTCCACTCCTTCTCAATATCTGTTGTGAGAGTGAGTTCACTGTTTTTCTAAGAACTTTCTTCTAGTTAGCTGTTTTGTTAATAGGTAATCAGTTCTACGTATATTTCAGGTTTTCTTTCTTTCCCAAGAGAAATCTGTTTTATTTTGGGGAGTCTTTTGCTGTAAATGTATAGAAAGTTCCAGGCTTCAGTGTATCTCATGCTTATTATTTAATCATGGACACTCAAGACACTTTGACTTGGTGGACGCTGCAAGTCAGGTCTGTGATCAGATGCTCAGTATTTTTTTGTTCTCAAAGCAGAGGCTCATATTCATCAGGAATTAATGTGCTGGCTGCTTTCTCACTAGTTTCCCATCTATCAGATGCACACACTTACTCACATGATAACTGCAATTATCAGAGATCTGATATCCTAGGCTGTGCTGTGTTATGGTCTCTGCTGAGTCTTCCCAGGCAGCTTGTGAAATTCATGATTTGTTGGGGTGCTTTGTCGCACCCTCTTTGGAAGACAATTTTCTCTTTCTCAAGGCAGCCCACTCTTGGGAAGAGCTTTGTGCCAGGTGCCGGGACACTGCACCATTTACATCTTGTCATTTCTTGGATTTGATTTGTAAGCCACGCTGGTTTCATCTGCCAGACCAGTTTAGTTCAGATCAGTGATGGTTTTTGGAAGCAAACCTCTTGATCACCTCTTGTTATCGCATTTTCCGTCTTACAAGGGAGCTGTCTTACAACTCATTAGCTGACTTTTATAGATGAAGCTAAACTGGAAAACACTGTCTAGGAATGCTGGCAACAAGGGCGTTCAGTCTAAAGGCCAGAGCAAAGGTAGACTGAGGTAACACCCCTCCCTACCCCCTTAAATACACAGTTGTTCAGTTCTGCGGTTTCACTTTTGCTGTGCCACATGATGTCTTTGTGAAGATACAAGCAGGGTGTGATAGCCTGGTGCTCCATAGAAGCTCGTGGTGGAGCTGGATGCTATAATGTCTATGCCAGGATTGTGTGAGCTACCTGCCTGGAGCCAGCAAGGAGATGTGGCTGGCAGCTGAAGAGACGGAAATGCCCATCTGTCAAGAAGTGCATGTTACCTCATAGCAAGAAAGTTATTCGATGTAGAGGTTTTGGGTAAATGCTGGAGTCAATTTCCAGCCGATGCGTGCATTGTTGCAGTGTTCCCATATACCTTGTCTGACACAGATCTGTTTGTTCCAGTATCAGCATGTTGGAATCTGCTGAGAATAAAGAAGACATTCCCGAGTGCCTGTACTGCCAGCTCTCTTGCAGTGAATAGGGTACACCCACGCTGCCTCTGTGTCAACAGGCTGAAATGAGAAATGCCTGAAAGTCTGTCAGGGCAGGTGAAAGCTTGAGTTCAGTCAGATGTTCTCCTACTTCTTTAAAAGATTTTTTGCATGCTGCTTCCTTTTGAATATTCCTGGTGTGTGTATGTATGTTTGTATGTTTCAAATACCAGTGGAAAGACCTAAAAATGTGTAATGAATGTGGGTAGTTGACCTTAGTATAGCCAGTAGCAATTGGATTTTATCCTGTATCATATCTGCTAGACTGAAAGAGTTACCACTCTCCCTGGTTAAAACCAACCAGTGAGTTAAAAAAAACCAAACCAGCTTGTAAAGGCACCAACAGGATGCCTGGCTTTCCCAGCTGTGTTTCTCTTCAGAAGGTCTGTAAGCAGCTCAGTCATCTTCCGAATGTGCTTTTGTCAGACTTGCTAGAATAGGTTGGGACTTCTCACCTGATGTGGAGTTTGCAAAAGAAGCCTGTGCAGGCGTTATTCTGTTAGCTCCTGACCGCCTGCCAACAGCAATAAACACTGCTTTTGGAACACTGACAGTAATGCACGTTTATGCGTAGTTGCTTGTAGAAAGAAGACACGGTTGCTTTTCAGCTGTGGTTGATGTGGTTCTGACGCTGCACACGTTCTTTCCTCTTAGCATTTTGGTGTAGTCATCTGTACTTTGCAAATGAGCGGGGAAAAATGGTGAAGGAGTTCGTGCCTCTGGATGTGGCTGTTGTTCATAATTGGGGTATTGCTTCTATAAACTTCAGTGCTGAAATGTATGGGTGTGTATTTGCGCATGCACTCACTAACCATTAAGTAACTATATTTTCTGTTAGGCATTTTGTGTAAGCATTCCTACTTATGTCACTAGCTATTCCCACCGAGGCACAGCAGAGAGCCTATTGTGCAAGGGATTGCTTTGGGCTTTTTTGTAATTCAGACTTTTTATCTTTCACTCACTTCAAGAGATTGGCTTCCATTATTACCCAGTACCAATCCGTGGAATTTCCTCACTGACAGCCTTTTAAAAATATGTCACGTTTATAATCCCAGTTACTCTTTAAGATTAAAGCTGTGATTAGGAATAACATCAGAGTTTGCCTTGCTTGTCTTTTTTTTTAGTCTGATTACAAAGGGAGCATCATATCACATCTCAAATACTAATATGCGCAGAAAAATTTAAAAAACAAAATTCCGTGCTTGTCCAAATTGTGAATATAGTCTCAACTTTTGCGTTAGATAACCAGTCATATGTTTTTTCACTTGGCTTTCCTCTGAGCCAGAATTTTGGGAAGTGCAACGCCACCTTCTAAGTAGAGATGTAACGCTGCTTCGCAGTACTGCTGCTGCATCCCTCAGGTGTGCGCCGCTACTGGCTTGCGGAACACACACTTGTGCTGGAATAGTGCAAAGTACACACTTTTAATAAAGTTTCTTTAAAAAGTTTTTATAAAAAGTTTCTGTAAAAACTTTGGCATGCTGTGACCTGGTACTTTCTGAAATGCCACCTGCAAGTGTCAAAGCTTTTGAAGCATGGCAACGATCAAGGAGCTATTATATTTAAGGTGTATTATTTAATCTGGTTTGGAGTGAAGGCTGAAATAACTTCTGGAAGTAGAAAAGCTTTGCCCTAAGATGGCCTTCACATTTGATGTCCTTTTTTTTTTTTTAATAGATCAGTTACCAGTCTGCGGTTCATGATTTAGTTTGGCCTGTATGCAGTCCTCTGAAGCTTTATCTGCGCTGCACGATGGGCTGCTTTGAGTTGGCTCCATGTGTATCGCCTCTGTCAGGTCACCGGGTGTATCTTAAAAATAAATTAGGTTCTTGTTTAAGTTACAATAATTCAACTAAGATTTTCCTGATGTCCTAGTTTCGATATTGAGGAGGTTATAGACTTGAGTTTATACAGGGTTTTTTAAACAACATACCAGGGACGCTTTCATACAGTAGGCGTGAATAATTACGTGTTCTTTTTAGGTCTGTTACTTTCCTGGATCCCAGTCATCCAGCAGGGCATTAACCATATTTGCTCTTTCATGTAATTTATGTAATAACTTGGTGTTGTTTAATTTGAGTGAACTTTGTGAAGATAATGCCAGCAGTTCAGCACTTAACAAAAGAGAGGCCCAAAGAAGTACCAGTCAAAACCTTTGTCTTGCCAAATTTCCTGATGTAGTTTTTCCTAAGAGCTCAGTGTTCGTTTCGAGACTTGCACAGTTCAGAGCCTGTTGCAATTTGGGGTTTTTTACAGCCTTGTTTATTTCTGGGAGAACTGCTCTACAGCAAGTAATCCACCTCTAAGCAAATTACTTCCTTTGCCTTGGAACTATTTTAAGTTTGGGTGTGATGCAGAAAGAAAAAAGTGTTGGTAACAGTCAGCCTAGGCAACGCTATAATTACTTTGCATTTGCTGCTCATTCTGGGATGCTTTTTTAGAAGCTTGGCTTAAACTTTTGAACTTTCCTTTTCATAATAAAGCAGTATTTTATATAAATTCTTCCTGATCTTTAAAACAACAGTTTGAGTGGATAAGAGAGTTTATTTTAAATTGCTAATGGTGCTTAGTGCTAGGTAATGTCAAATGCAGGGAGCCTCAAGACTCAGAGAGCTCCTCCTTTCCAGCTGCTGTAGCCCACAGGCTTGGGGGACTTGAGGAGGGCTGGAAGGTGTGCCTTGGGGCTTAGGACACCTAATAGGATGCAGGGAAGACCACCTTGGAGTTTTACAAGTGTTTGAAGTTTTGGGGAAGAATCAAAGGCAAGAGAAGATGGGGGCATGGAACACAGGAAAACAGGGTAAAGGAATAAAATGAAAATAGATGGGATAAAGGAAAAAAACACAAATGTTGGTAATTTATAAAGATTCATGAAGGTCTTGGTATAAGTAATTGAGCTGGCACAGAAAAAAGTTTTGGTTTTGAATATGGAAAACTGATTAGTTCTTCGAAAGCTCTGAAAAAAGCTACTTAAAACCAACAATAACAGAACAGACAACAAACAAAGCACACCGAATCACAGATCTGTTGGCTCTCCTTTTCCCTTCTGAATGCAGTACTTTCATTATTACGTTTTTGTTTTTAGCTTTTCAATGATTTATTCAAGAACAACGCAAATAGGTCTGAGAATACAGAAAGACGACAAAATCAGAACTACTTCATGGAAATGCTGACTGTAGAAGGAGTCTATGACTACTTAATGTATGTTGGTAAGAAGTGATTTCTCTTACTTATTCCCATGCCAAATAGGAAGTTCGGATTCTTTGGTAAGAAATACAGTTCTCTTGCAGCAGTTGTGTGTAATTCAGCTCTTGCAAACATTGCAGTGTGCAACTTAGGAGCAGTCACTCTTTAAAATGCCTTATTGCTGTGCTAAAATACTGTCTTTCAGTATTGTTTTGTTATATCTCTTTCTGCATCTCAGAGGAGGAGATGGGACTAAGTCCCTTTTTCTCAAATGTGGCTAGATTGCTCCTAAGTTCTGAGAGCTAATTAATAAAAAGTACTTGATAAGCAATCTGGAGAACAGCAGAGAAGATTTTTTCAGGGTCGCACTAGCAAAACTGCAATATTATTTGCTTGTTTGCAACCTTGTCTTCTTTTTTCTTTTGAATAAATGACTCCTGTATCATCATTAGCTGGAGAACCTTGTAAACCTGTGCTCCTGTAACTTTGCAGGTCGGGTAGTTTTCCACATTCCTGACTGGCTGCATCACCTCTTGATGGGAGGAAGAATTCTCTTCAAAAACACTTTGGAACTCTACACAGATTATTACTTGCATTATAAGTTAGAACAGCTATTTCAGGAGCATCGTTTGGTTTCTCTGATAACACTGCTGAGAGGTTAGTAAAAGGTACACCTTTGATG
Organism: Apaloderma vittatum; assembly: GCF_000703405.1. NCBI lineage: Eukaryota > Metazoa > Chordata > Aves > Trogoniformes > Trogonidae > Apaloderma > Apaloderma vittatum. Next base: position 23,201 of record NW_009700901.1, read on the forward strand.
TGTAAACACCGCTTTAGCTGAATGTTAGAAATCCGTTCTGTTAAGTTTCTGAGTACCAAATGTCGTGATGTTTGATTAAAAGAGTTATAAAACCCAAATGGGCCTATAAAAAGATTCTAAAAGCTTGTTGCAGAAAGATGCCGAGTTGGTCGTGTCTGTCAGTGGTGATCACGGAAGAAAATATCAGGAGTAGTGATTTGCTAACATGTGCAGAGAGCAAGAACAACAGAATAAAGGTGGTTTAGTGTATCAGAGTGTGAATATTGAATGCAGCCTTTTAAGTAGTTTTCACTTGGTGTGCTGCATCATAGTCCTCTACTGTTAATTTTTTTGTTCCCTTTCTTTGACGGACTTTTGAGAAGGCTTGAGTGTTCTTAAGCTTCAAATAAGGAAAGGGGAAGGAATTTAGAAAAAATAAATAAAAATTGATCTCACAGCTGTAGAGAAGTATCTGACTGCAGTCTAATCTGAACAACACATCTGGCAAAAGCTCTGGTATCAGGACAGCTCTGTCTGTATCAAGCCAAAAAGAAATCTTGTAAAAGATGAGAAAGGAGTAAATCTTTCAGACTCTAAAATGAAACCTGAGTGCCTGATATTTCTGATGAATAACAGTTTGGGGGTTTTATTTGCAGATGAATCTGAGGGGTTTTTTTACAGTTCCAGACAGTGCTTTAGCACAAAGTATAAACACTGCTTATAGTTTGAAAGTCCAGTGAAAATGGTGAGTAAGGAGATCATAACTAACTTAAAGAAAAATTGGTCTGAACCTAGGACATAATGCTTTAAAAATTTGAAAAGAATGGAAACAAACTGCCAAAAGATTGTTGTCCTTCACACAGGTGGGGTATCCTGGATTCAATCAGGCTGATGCAATTAGAAGACTATTCTCTGGCAAGGCTAGAATTCCCTTCTAGTCAAGATTGTACAGAAAAGCAGCTCAACTTCAAAGCTGCAATCCAAAACACTTTTTACGTGCCAGTGACGGGTAGCTGCCTAAACATACTCTGTTTTGGTTTTTTTTTCCAACGTGTCTCTGCTGCAGATGCTGTGTTCTGTGAGAACACTGAACCTCGCTCTCTCCAGGATAAACAGAAGCGAGCAAAGCAGACTTTTGAAGAAATGATGAGATACATTCCAGGTTCTGTTTTTCATGATTCTCTATACGAGTATGGTTCATTGTTCAAGCAGATATTGCACCGAAGGACAGACTGCTATGGTCTGAGTTGATGAGAACACCACTTCTAGATGTAAAACCCCAAAGTTCAGTTTTGTCACTTACGTGTTGCTGACGAAGGTTGTAACATAATGATTAATAAAGATATGATGGAAATAAAGAGCTTGACAAATGTACTTAACACCATCGTTTCCTCATCTTTAGAGTGCTCCTAGGGTTTCTATTTTATCCAGACCAAAACTGGGTTAAAAAAGGCACACCATGAAATCAGAAGATAAATCTGAGCTCTCCTTACACTATATAAACTAGGGAAGAGAGGCCCATTTGCTGGGTTACTCAGAAAGTAATTAAAAAATTTCAGCTTGTGGTTTAGTAAACACTGCATTAGGACAGTACGTTGATATTATAAAAAATGTAATAATTACTGAGGTGTGCAGCCCTGAAGGAAGAAGAAAAGGGAGGGACCAAAGGAGTGTTTGTTTTTCCACTTAGGACTTTACACAGATAAAATTCAAACTCTTAAAAAAATTTTTTTTTTAATTACTAGAGTTCTGTAACTACATTTTACAGCTGTTTTGCAGTGCTTCTTAATGACTTTTGTGTTTGTTGTTGGTATCTGATCTAGATTTGATAGGCAAGTGCATTGGGGAAGAGGCTAAATACGAAGGCATCAGGCTTCTGTTTGATGGAATGCAGCAACCAGTGCTCAACAAACAGGTAACTCCTAACATGAGAGAAACTTGCCTTTTGCCACAGAATTTCCTGCAGTGGACGTGTGGCTGTAGCAGAGAAGTGAGGTCTAATTCAGAGTTGAAAATTAAAAGGAGTAGTGTTGCCTTGGAGTGTTCTTAATTTTCTTTGTTTTCTTTTAGTTAACTTACGTTCTACTGGACATTGGGATTCAAGAACTCTTTCCAGAGCTGAGTAAGGTACATGCTAACCCCGTTCAAAGAGCTGCAGAATTCTTCAAGTCTGGTTATTGGTGATGTTCCCACCATACTAATTTTAAGTTTGAGGGGAAATCTGTATTTTGTTAAATGCGTTGAAATCATTAGAATCTGAATTCTTTACATTTTTTTAATTTCCGAATCAATTTAGACCTGTTTGTCCAGCATAGGGCGAGTGTGAACTGCCTTTCACCAGAATTGGATGGAACAATCAGCAGTTGGGATCTCTGTGCCTTACTTTTTAGTGGTCTGTCTCCACACTATTTCACACACTTCCTGATTTAGGAAGTGAACTCTGCATGCGGAGCTCCGGTTGAGCTTCAGCATTTTCTTTGAGAGTACTAGTCAGGAGGGTTTCTTACCTCTGGTTTGGTCACTGCAATGGTAAGTCCGACCACCCGGGTAAGGAGAATGCTTTGTGTTGTTCAAATTCTCTGTATGGATTCATATCGTTAGGTTTGTGATCCATCCGATATTTGTCCTTATGTATAAGTACAAATACTTATGTATTATACATACGTGCTTATGTATAAACCTTCACAGAACTTTACATACTAGTTTTACAGTTTGGTCTTCAAGGTAAACAGGAGATATTAGCTAGTTAAGTAGATATTAAAAAACAAAACAAAACAAAACAACCCCTGTCGCTTATAACAGATGTTCACTACATGAGCCCTGTGTCTGAGCACTGCAGAGTGATTAGTTTTGGATAATCAACAGAAAGAAATGTTGGGCGTTGGAACAACTTTCCACTGTTTTTGACTGAAACTAGGCCAGCTTAGCAAGTGTAGCTGACTTCACACATCAGCTCTGTATCTGGGCCTTCTCGCGCCGGTGTTCAGATGGTTAAAAAAACCCAACAGACGACCCAGCTCACCAAGGGAATGCGGCATTAGCCTGGAGACTTGTGCTCTGCAAAAAAAGACCTGACTCGACACTTGTTATAGCGTTCTTGCTGGTCAGCAGAGACTGGTCGTTTTTGAGTTACTCGATACCAAAATGTGTTACAGTTACAAAGAAGAACAGGAAAGTATTTTGAGTCAGTGAGCATTTCTGAGCATCCCAAAAGTTTTATTTTGAGCACTGCTCCTTCAGCAGGGGAAATGGCGATGGGAGAAACGGGAACACGCTCGTTAGCGAGGATGTCGGGCTGCTTCCCGCTCTCGAGATCTGATATCTTGAAAGTCTATCCTGCTACACATACCAGCGTGGATATACGTGATCGCTTGATATAGGCTGTGTGTAATGGCAGCCTGCATAAGTAAACAAGCTCTATGGATAAGAGCCGAAAAAACGAGTTTTGCCTTTGATGCAAGGTACAGCCAGTTCCTTGGAAATCTGTCAGACAGGATGTGAGGGAAAGGGACAGCTGAGAAGGGGAGAAGCACTCCTCAGCAGAGGAAGGAAAGGAATCCAGTTGAAAAAATACCACGCCGCTGTGGTTTCCAGAGCAGAAAATTGCTGTGTTAAGAAAATCGTATTTAGCTTTTAGGAATGGGGGAGGTGAGAACTTCCAGAGAAAAAAGAAAATACCTGTTTTGAGCAACAGTATTAAAACTGTGAAAGCAGTAGCCTGCCTTTCTCTTAACTCTGGTTTGCAATACCATTAATCATTGCAGCCCAGTGCAGTCATTTACATATAAATATGAATTTTCAAACTTAGAAATTATTTTTTCTCCCTTACTTTCTCACAGGGTCCAAAGGAAGCCAGCTCTGTGTCAGGTTGGATGTGAATGCAGGAACCTTGCTGGACACCCAGAAGAAACATCTGCTGTGTGCTCTTGTAATGGACATGTGACATTTTAACCTTGCATTGTATATTTTCTTGTAAATAACATAAAATTGAAGTTCTAAAAAAATCTCTTTATGCAATAAAGGTATTAAATTTAATACCAATTACAAGTAAATAATATATCTGTACTGTTTATTTTAAATTTGGTTTAGCTGTTAATCAGAAACAGTCAAACTAATTTCACCGAAATCTCAGTGTGAAATTACAGGATGACATAAAGTAAAACAGCTGGGAGATCAGCCAACGTATGCTTTGCTAGAAGAGCAATTACTGTTTTCTTCCTTAAAGGATATGTAGAGGAATTGTTTGGAAGTTGTAAGAATGCTCCCATGATGTTATTTTTAACCATCCTAACATATCTTACTAATTTTTTTTAAAAAAAACAAAATTGCATGATTGTATCTATTGCATACAAATCATCTCAGAACTATCTTTGGCCTTCGTGCTTTCCGTGAATGTGAAAAGTCATGTGTGTAATTTAGTTTATTTATCACATCTAACATGCTCTTAAAATAACAATGGGTGCGAAAAGTGGTTTTGACTTTTACATTGGCATTTATTTTTATGCAATTTCTTATCTGGGTTTGTCAGGTTTTTTTCTGACATCCTCTTTGCAGTCTTAGGAAAGAGGATGTGAGTCTGTTCATAGAATTTTCTGAAAAATTATTAGTGTATAAAAATGTGTGGAAAGTATTCCCCGTAAATCTTGATTTGTTGGCTCAGCCTTTATAAAAGAAATTTTGAAAAATGCTTTCAGGCTTTTTTTTTTTTTCCTCCAGACAACACCTGTTTTCTCCTTTTTTTTACAAAAAAACCCCAATCTAATGCATTATTAGTGCTATTTGTCAATACAATTCACATTATCTGTCTGTATTACCTTTGTGTATCTTTACCTTCTGTTTGCCAGAAGAAGGTAGAAGTGTCATTTCTCTCTGGGATTGCCAAAGGAGTTGTTATAACTCTTTAAAAAGGGACATGCAGGTACAGCTCAGTCCATAAGTTCTTTTACTGGTTTTAGGGTGATTTGGGGAAGACCAGTGTGCAAATTAATAACTTTAGGGACTGATACTGACAATTCATCAATGTGATGTTATAACTACTCGTGTGTCGAGGTCAGCTGTTGTTTGTCTCCTTGTTCTAACACAGGGAACCTCATGTGTGGTCCAGGTCTCAAATTTACCTGGAGATTAATGAGGTCTTGAAATTTAAGCATCCTGACTGTTCATCTTAATGTATCTTCTCTTTGGAATCTGCAGGTGCAATGAATTTAAGAGGCAAGTAGCTTGGGTGTGAAAAAGAGTGTAGCGCTTTCAAAAAAAAACAAACAAAAAAAACCCCAACAAAGCAAGTTTATTAAAAACACTGAGAATCGGTTTAATACAGCAATAAACACCATGGCAGTGTGTTGATGTCAAAATTCCAAACGTGAACCATCTTAGAAAAATAATCATTGTTTGCACTCATTCATAAGGAATCCCTTATTGATAAAGAAACATACCCTTAACATTTAATCCACTTTCTGATTTTATCCTTATTAGCCTATGACTTACAACTGTGTGTTTTTTAACTATAGCCTTCCCATAGAAGAGATGGCTTCTGTGTTACGATAACGATTACCATAAAACCAGGTTATGCTGTAAAAAGCCCCATTCCTGGGCAACTTCTAGAGGTTGCCTCTGCTGCAGGAGTCAATATGTGTATCCAATGTCCTCTCCCACCTCTGCTGACAGAGAGTAATGGCCAGGAGTCCTGTGCTTTGGTCTTTGGAAGAAGGTGTAAAATTGAGCATGTTTATATGAAACGTAATCACAGATTGTGTTCTCACTCCAGCTACGGTCCCCAGACTGGTCACATTAAATAGTGAAGTATATAGACTCAATTTCTTAAAATTGATCAAAATCAAATCAAGCATTCATTGCATCCTTTATTAATAGAAAACAAAAGTGAGATGCTGCATCTTTGAAAATAAAATGGAAAAAAAAATAATGGCATGTAAATGGACCTCATGCTTTCAATGACACGGAGTTTAATCCAGCTCTTTCAGGCATTGGGATAGGTATGATAAATATGACTGGAACCAAAGCAGAATTATTACTTTGAAAGCTTTAGCCCTAAGTGGAGATCAAAGAAAGGAATATACACCTATAATAAATCCATTTCTAGAAGCTGGTTTACATCACTGGGGCAAGATTATGAAGGAAATAATTATCTAAAGCAACTAAAAGCATTTGACAAGTTAAAAATATTCCCATTTGGTCAGCAGTTGTGTTATAATGGGAACATTCTTCAAGGAAAAGGTTGTCAAGCATTGGAAGAGGCTGCCCAGGCAAGTGGTGGAGTCCTCATCCCTGGAGGTATTTAAAAGACATGTAGATGAGGTGTTCAGGGACATGGTTTAGCGGTGGACTTGGCAACGCTAGATTTAACAGCTGGACTTGATGATCTTAAAGGTCTTTTCCAACTTCTGATTCTTTAAGTATTTGCTGGAACTTGGCTTCTTGAAACTTCAAACTGAATGGTGGGCACCTGCTGATTCAAACTAAGAAGTCATGAGTTCTGCCCGGTGTGCTTCAATGACTCCCGCAGATGAAGGAAAACTGCTTGTGGTGTTTGCTGACGACATGCCACGACCTGAACGCTTGTTCATTTTAAGGTGTAAGAAAAGAGAAGAGTTCTCTCTCCCCTTTGTCAACATCGTTTCTCCTGTCCTCCTCCAAAGGAAGATGTAGCGAGCAAAAATCAAGTATGCAAGAACGTTACAGCAAAGAGGACTGAAATCAGGGTGAGACTTGCTTCAGTAAGACTTCCAGAAGAAAACTTTATTCGACCTTCAACTGCTGGGTAAACTCTCTTCATCCGCTGGAGGTAACGGGAAACAACCTCAATATCAGGTTCACCTACACAAACAAAGAAAAGGTTAAGTGTTCTTTGCAGCAGCTCATCTCTGAACTAAAATTTAAGAACCTCTCTAAAATTGCAGTTTTAGCTCAAGTCTGAAAGTAAACTGGTTTCTAGTGTTTGCTGTGCTCAGTCAGTACACATCAGGACAGCAGAGCCACGTGGAATGTTCTTGTGCCTGGGTGAAACATCTGTGGGGGGTTATAGCCAGAATTTTTGGCAGCAACTCATATTTTACAAAAAAATGAAAAAAAAAAAACCCTTCTCTTTGCATTGCCTGGCTGTGTTGTGGTTTTGGTTGATTGGTTGGTTTGTTTTGCACCTGTTACAATAATAACTTGCATTCAGATTTAAGTAGATTGAGAGTTTTTGGGGTAGAGCGCTCGAGATCTGGCAAAGCTACTGCTTACATCTTTTTGAATTCAACTTTACTTTTTTTTAGGAAGAATTTCTAGCCTGTGCGCTGCTGCTTGCACACGAAGTGTGGTGAGGATTTTCTGCAGTGGAAGACCATCTTCCGTCTCTGCTGCCAACCACGTCTGCATGGTTGCAGCCCTTCTGCTCCAAGCTCATACAACCTTTAAGTGCAACACGTTCATCTTAAAAGATTATAATTTTGCCCCTCTGCTATGCTGGAAGGCTTTATCAGAACTTTTCAAGTCGTTCCCTTCCATTACTCCGAATGATTTCTCTCTCATGTGAATTTATTTCTGGGTACACAGGTATCTATCAAAACTACAGCCTCCTCAAATTCACAAGCTGTAGGCTAAATTTGATTTTAAAGACCAATCCTACCTTTGAGAATAAATTTTAAATTGAAATGTCCCAAGGAACCAAAAATTTAATCCGTAACAGAGGTCCAAAAGGAATTTTTTTGGTAAGAGCATGCTTATACCATCCAGAAGCAGAATATATGAAATGCACCGATGAACAAAACGAGTTCTGCAAAATGTAAATGTGTTTTCAGAAATAATGAATTTTAATCTCTCAACTTTTTTTCAAGTTCTAATACTTCTACATGGTGGACATTTAAAGAGAACAGGACCCTTCTTTTTGATGCGCTGTTTAGTAACGAGTACAAGTGCAAGGCAGCACATGTGATGTGCACTATCTGTAGTGCATTTTTGCCTTTATTCTAGTTAATACTGATCTCAGAACCACTCCCTAAGCAGTGCTGAACTGATAAGGCTCAGTTTCACTTTGAAACTCTTGTGATTTAACTGAAGAAGAATATAGTTGCTGGCTATAACCAAAACTAGCAATCCAGAGCAGTCAGATCAGAAGCAAATTTAATCTCTACGGTATTACTATTGAAAAGATCTTTTAACTTCTGGAAATTGTTTGCCTGCCCAGGCTTACCTTTACTGTATCCCAGATTTTTGTCTTTCAGCATCTGATAGCCATCTCCTCCAAATAACATATAGGACGGAAGAGTCACGTTGTAGATTTCATCCATCTGGAGTGGGATGTAGGCTGGGACTCGGCAGGCTGTGCAAAGCACTTCCAAGCTGACAACTCTGCTTCCTGGGGCTCTGGAGAGATCGTAGACCACGTGGATGCCTACAAAAATACGAGTTTCAGTGTCACTTTGTTGAATTTCCAGGGCTAGAAGCAGCATCCTCCATCATCTTCAGCTGATTCTTTACAGTAGCTTCTGTGACGGAGAGGTTGTATCATTCTGAATTATACCAGTTAATGCACTGTTTGCCTCACAAACAACTTTTAGGCAAGAAAAGTCCTGAGGCTGGAGAACTGTTGTTCCACCTCAGTTACTTACGTGATCATCTGTTCTCATCACTACTCTACTGAACGAAATTACTAGTCTTGGGATTAGAATGCTGCAAGATAAAATTACCTTCCCTTATTTGTATAGTCATATGCTTTCTCCTTCAGCTTGTTGGCTGAAATTACTTCTTTCAAAGCCAGCCAGCCACCCTAACTTAACGGCTATTATGGATAATAAGTACTGTCCTGAAAAAGGAAAGCCAAGCCAAGGCTAAAAGTTGTGGTTTCTGCTCACTGCAGAAGTGAGGCTTCTAGTTGTGAGCCTTCCTCGATCAAAAGCCTGGAGAGAATTAAGCCCCCAGAAGAGCACTGCCAAGAATTTGCTGATCAGAAAGCCACTAAAGCTCATCCAAAGCACAGAGACTTTGTCCAACCCTGGCGCTCTCCCAGTTCTAGATCTTCCATCCTGAACCCTTTCCAGAGCTACCAGTTACCTTCTGGTTCTGTGAGGAGGCAGCAAGCAGAGGGGCTGCTGTTGCTTAGTGGTACCCAAGAAAGGGGTAACTTACTGATGAAAGTGTAAGACGGGGTGGGGGACATCACCAGGCTACGTGGGGGGAGAAGTGAGGAGTGGGGGGAAATCTGTTAGCCTCTGCCCTTTGACAGTAGACAGGCTAGGGATCATAGAATGGCCTAGGCTGGAAGGGACCTTAGACATCATCTAGACCAACCTCCCTGTTTTGGGCAGGGACACCACTTCTCGACTAGACCTGGCAACACATGGAGACTGAGCGGGAACGTTTAACTTCTCTGCTAAATAAACAATAAAATCTGCTCTGTGTTACAGACAGACCAGGAATAAACATGACTGTGGCCTAGTGCACATCTGGATAAATATATGGGGAGCTGCAATTCAAGAAATGCGTATGTTTTTAATATTAACTCTTCATCCCTAAGGTGTTTAGAAATTCACTGGAGCAATTCCATAGCCCATTTGGACTCACTCTAAAATTGTCAGCAATCATTAGATGACAGCACAGAAGTATTTTGATAAACAGGAATTTGGCAATAACTGGCAGAGACATCCAGTCTGGGGTTTCAGGTAGGCTGCCAGTGAAGAACCAAAAACTGGAGTTTGTTGTAGCTATTTCTGTGTTACAGCAATATTCGGTTATATCTTCCTGTAGCTAACTGAAGTGTTAAACTGCTGCCACTACAGGATGGTGAACCAACTGGCAATCCTGTCTCTGCTGAAGGGAACAGCGATGGTCTGTGTGCCGCAGGGGCTCAGTTAAACATAATTATTATGTACAAAACCAGCGTTAGTTATCTGGCAGGCCTGAGGCAGAGGGCTAGGATGTACGGCCGGCTGGATCTCCATTCTTCAAGAGGCTTCCAGGGTTAAGACAAGGCCAAAGGAAGGGGTGGCTGGTGGGGAAAACTGAGAAAAGGAAGGAAGAAAAAGTACCTCCCACCTGCAGCAGCTCTCCACTTCCTCTTCCATATCTGTGCACACTGTGCTCAAAAGCTTCTTTCAGAGTGGAGCCTTTCACCCTTACCAAATCAAAACGACCTCCAAACGGCAAAACAGACAGCAAATCTTCCACAGTAATGCTACCTGGAGGGATGAGACTCTATTTACTTTTTCTTTCTTTCTTTTTAAGTTTACAAAATTATTTTAGGATCACTTCACCGTATGTTTTTGACAAAAAATGTGGCAAATGCAATTTAAGAACGAGGGCCAACAGTGGTGAGTATCCCATATATCGTCCCAATCAAAGAATGAGCATCGTTATCATTGAGCAAGTATCATGACCAGTACATCTGAGTTTCATGTAACTGCATGCATTACTATTCAAATAACTACTAAAGAGATTAAAACCCACCAAGCTAAGATGAAGAAACACAGCTATTCTTACTGAATTGGGCAATTTTTCCAATTGCTTAAGATTTACTCACATAAGTCCTACAGAAAGATTTAGCTAAAGTGAAAAAGGTGTCTGTTTTCAGGTTTCATTTATGTGATATCAGGAAAATAAAAACCCGAAACTCCCCAGAATTTACAGCAGACTACAGATGGCTCCCAGCGACCACAGTGGCTGACCCTCTGCAGAAGGAGGTGAAGAATATCCAATGTCTTTCTTTTTTCCAAGACATCAACAGGGAAATCATAAAAAACACTGTGTACAAGCAATGCTAGTAACTTCTACTAATGTCAGCCTGAGTGCAGTTTTGCTCTAACAATTTGAGAAAGTTCAAAGTTGCTTCCAAACGCTGTGCAAATCCCATTAAAAGAAGCCCAGACTGTGTTGAGGCTTGCACAGTAACTTAGTTCGTCTTGAGAAAATTCTCATTTAGCTTGTATTTTTACATACCATTAGTGCTTTGTTCGTCAATGGGTGACCGTATCCCACCTCCATTCAGGATGCACATTGAAACATGGTTCCATGACTTTTTATCTGGACGTCCAACATTCTCATAAAGCTACCAAAGGAGAACGTTTAAACTGGTTTTTAGTCTTCACTTAAGTCTAGGTTCTGAAAGTTTACACCCAATACTGAGACTGAAAAAAGACAGAAAGGTTTTATATCTTTTTTGACATTACCTTCAGCCCCACTGTAAAACACTTAGCTATTAGAAAAATAGAAGGCAAAACACATTAAAATTTGTATTTTTGTTTTTTGAATTTTGAACAAGAAAAATATTTGCCTTTTCCTGTAATGAATTCTTGGACTCTGCCATAGTCTGCATGCATGTGACATGACCCGGGCAGGCCAGGTGAACAAGGGAAGGATGATTTTTTTTTTTTTTATTTCAACAACTACAGTAAAGACAAATGATTTGAGCCTATTTGGAGAATCAAGAAGTGAAGAGGACCTTAAATATAGCTGTACCTTAAAAAACATGTAAGGGCATGTATAAATTAATCTAGCTCTTTTTGTACATTGCAAGGAATTAAGATTTTTTCAGCTTCTCTGAGATAGGATTTTAATATTTGCAATGGTCTTAGCGAACTAGAAGGATGTAGAAGAGTGGAGGATCAGGAAAGAGACATAGCAGATCAGACCTAAAAGTCTCCTCTGCACAGCTTTATCTGTCCAGCATTGGCAAGACTCTGACAAAATGCAGGGATGAGATGATTTGCTTGCAACAACACCAAAAAAAGAGACCAGGAATTCACTCAGTTGCCTATGGATGATCAGCCTACGGTGTTAATCCGCAAAAATAACTGAGAAGAACAGAAAAAGGCTGAGAAAAGAGATAAGGATAATGGAAGGAATGGACTGTTTTCCGTAGAGGAATGACTACAGTTAAGACTCTTCAGTCTCACAAAGAGAGAAATACAGGAAGGATGTGACAGAACACAAAGGGCATGTGGAGGCTGGGTAGGAGTCAGTGTGTTTTCTCACTTCAAGAATGACAAAAAGCTAAGAAAAATTCAGAGTGGGGTGACAAGAATGGTCTAGGACACAGAAAAGCTTCCCCTTATCCAGAGACATTCTAAGCCTGCCTCGACACGTTCCTGTGTGGCTGCCCTAGGTGATCCTGCTCTGGCAGGGAGGTTGGACTAGATGATCTTTCAAGCTCCCTTCCAACTCCTAGCATTCTTTGATTCTGTGATTCTGTGAACACAGAATGATGATGTAGGCTTGGGACTGTCTGGCTTGGTAAAGAGGCAATAGAAGGAAAATTTTTGAGAAGTCTATAAAGTCATGAGTGGTGCAAAGAGAGTGGACAGGGAGCAAGTATTTCAGTGCAAGGACTTCTCCTTGGGCTGCAGCAGGCATCCAGCCCGCGGGCAGCAGGCTGCACACAGACAAAAGTCTCTGCAGGATGTGCAGGTCAGTGGTGGAATGTCCCACCACAGCTGCTGTGAAAGCTGCAAGCAAGTTCAGGGAAAAGGAATTCCAGTGGGAGCTAGTAAATACCAAGGTGCCACTTCTGGCTTGGGAAGTCCTTGAGCTGCAAACCGGTGGGTGACAGGGACAGATTTGAGTACAGCGTCTCCACAGGCTTGTGCACCAGCACACTCTTCCCTCACCATCCTCGCTCGGTCAAAAAAGATATACAAGAAGTTGCAATGGTTGATCCTGTCCTCTGAGTTTGGCCACCTCTCTGCTGCACCCCTATGCCAAGTGTTTACGATCTCTGACTCTTGCAGGTGTGTAAATGTTTGGTGGCTCCATCTTAGCGATCAAAGTTATTTCATATGGCCAGATCCATGAGCTAATCTTAAATTTGTAACTCCTAATCAGTTGCAACCCTCCAGTCCTGAGCTGAGGCAGTTCGAAACAAGAGCACACACATTGCTGTTAGCAATTTCACAGCCTTTTCACACTTGAGTTCCTGTAAAGTCTTTTGTAAAATGTCATCTTGGTTTCTCGCCCTTTCATTCTGAGATTTTGGTCTAGTCTTGGAGAAGCATCACTGAACTAAACAGACTTCTGTTTTGACCCAATCAATCTTCTACATTTCTCAATCTACATTTCCCAGGAAAACACCAAATATTAAAGGCCATGAACCGGCAGGTCTGGTTTTTACCTTCATATCCCTGAATGCATGGCAGCAGACAGGAAAGCAAGAGTAGAACTGGCAAGACAAAGAACATGAAGGGTAATCCATATATCTACTGATGACTGCAGGTGGTTGTCTAGAGACATCGATTTAACTGATGTAGAATTTGACCTCCCAAGTCAAAATGTATAGCAAGAAAATCCACAGGCTTCTGAAAAATTACAGTTACTTTCTTTAAGCTTGAAAAGTGCCAGAGGATTTGAGCACATTTTAAAAATAAAAACATAAAAAGGTCTAGCACGAAAAAAAAGCAAGGCACTGCAATTTTAGTAGAAGAGGCTGAGGGAGCTGGGTCTCTTTAGCTTGGAGGAGAGGAGACTGAGGGATGACCTCATTAATGTTTATAAATATGTCAAGGGGGAGTGTCAGGAGGACGGAGCCAGGCTCTTCTCAGTGATGTAAAATGACAGGACAAGGGGCAGTGGATACAAGCTGGAACATAGGAGGTTCCACAAAACCATTAGGGAAAACTTTTTCACAAAAAAAGGGTGTCAGAGCGCTGGAACAGGCTGCCCAGGGAGGTTGTGGAGTCTCCTCCTCTGAAAACATTCAAAATCCGCCTGGACGTGTTCCTGTATGACCTGACCTTTGGCAGGGGGCTTGGAATAGATCATCTTTCGAGGTCCCTTCCAACCCCTAATATTCTGTGATCCTGTGAATTCTCAAATCTTAATCTAATTGGGAAATTAGCCCATGAAATAATAATTCATTTACAGATTACAATAAAAGCAATTTCAGGGGCTGAATAAATAGCTTTGCAGACATATCTAAATGATTATTAATGAGCTCCTGTGTTCAAGGCAATGCTGCGGGACGTTTATGGCAATGCTCATTTTCTAGAAAGAGCCACATTCGTGAATGTTTTTCCCTGGAGCACCCAAAGGAAATTATGCTGCTGTGGCTGAGTAAAACAACCAAAACTAGCAGGTTTTAAACCAAAACGACTTCTCCTAAAGTGACCTTCTGGTGTTAACATGGCTGTTAAAGCCCAGCAGTACCTGCCAGGATGCAGCAGGGCACAGCGGCTCCCTCCAGGCTAGGGTGCTAGGGCCTTTTACCTCTTCTGCGCCCACCTGTGCGTGTGGCCTTTCCCCCTCCTTTGCTTCAGCTGGCACCTTTGGACTCTTCATGGGGACAATTCATACCAGTAATTCAGCAGAAAACTATGCAGAGTTACTGTTTTCTGGGCTAGCATGTTAAAAAGAGGATGAGCAGAGCCCAGTAAGTAATGATGGAGCAGAAGGAAAATGCTGTGAGCAGGGGACAGGCAACAGGGCAGAAGGGCAAGGGAGCCAAATTCTCCTCCTTGTTTGAGGAGTGGGCTCCTAGATGGTTGTGCCCCTTAAAACTACAGCTTCAGAGACAGCTGCAAACAAGCCATTCTCTACCTGAAGATATACGCAAAGCTGTTCCTTACTCTATACAGCAAGATTTGTTCTAGCTTCGCTTCTGTCAAGTCCTTCTAGGGATGCACTAGATGTTACAGTGGTGGAAAGCAGCGCAGAGCCCGTGCTCTGAGAGTCTGGAGCCTGGGAGTGTTTCACTTGATAGCTCTGGAGTAATGCTCGGGTGTGGGATTGCCACCCTTGGTGGGAATGTCTTACCACAGCATCACAAAGCAAATTTCCCATGTTGCATTCTTGGAAACGGCACGCTTGGCTTGTGCCATTCAAGTAAACGCTAGTTTTTCCAATCTCTGTGGAGTAATTCCCCAGGTTTTTCCTCCATTTTTCCACTTCTTCTTTAATGAACTCATCTATAAAGTAGTATAAAAGTGTAAAATAAGCATCACATGTATCTTATATTAATGACACTTCAGTGAATACAAAGCTCAGGGAAAAAACTCTGCTTTTTGTGATTCTGAAATGTTACACTTTCCCTAAGGGCTCTTCAGGCAACACAACCTCTATGCTCACTTCAAATAAACCCTGCAAAGGGAGGAGGCAGGACAGGACAATCAAGTGAACAAGTTATCCCTGTGCCACAGCAAGGTTATGTCCTCTATAACCCTTAAAAATATTTTGACTGATTCCTATTCTAACCTCTAATTGATGCAGTTCCTAGCACCTACTATGACAAGTAAGAGCTTCTATATAAGAATTTTTAATATACAGGTGATTTTTTGGTCTTTGTTTATTGACATTATATCTTTTTTTTCCTCTTTTTTACTTATAGCTTCTTCCCCTTTAATGTAGTGCTAAAAAAAATACTAGCTGAAATATAAAGGAATAAACCCTTTACAGAGATTAATTCTCTATGCACATCTGTCTGCCAGCTGGAAATGTAATTCAGAAAAAAAACCTGATTCAGAAATATTTATATACACAGACAATGCCACAACTGTTTTATATCAGCTATTAGTTTTAAGCAATTTACCACGTAACTAATACCAACATTTATAAAATGAGAACACCTATGTATCTGAATTTTTACTTTTACAGACACCAGAAAGAGACCATGAAGTCTCTTTACATCATCTCATTGCATTAATAGATCACCGAGAATAACATAGCAACCGAGAATAGCATAGTAAATAAGAAAATATCTGAACATATAATTTAAAAAAGATTTAAATACTCTGGTAGTACCAAGAAAGTCAGATAAAAGCTCAGAGCTTCCTACAGCAAACACTGGACATGAAACAAAGAATGGAGAACCAGCCCTGGGAAATTACAAGTACAGCCAACAAAAAGCAGGTAACAGAGCTTGGACAGCGTTAGGAACAGAAAGCAACAGAGAGATTCTCCTCCTCCCAGTTCTTTAAATGTTTCAGACCTGAAACCTTGAAGACACTCAGCACTGAAAACAAAAAGAGGTGGGGTTTGTATACTATATTTGCACATTGCCGGAGTCTCCCAATTTTTTTGTTTGTTTGTTTTCTGGAACATTTCCACTTTCCTACACTGTCCAAAGAATCCAGCCTCTGGCAAAACAAGGTAAATTAGTTCTCATAATCTTTTAAATCATAATTACAGGGCTAGCTAAAATGGGGCCTACTAAATGGTAAGGTATCACCTGAGTTCCTATAAAAGGACTTTCAATGACTTTAAATAGACAAAAATATCCACTGAATTTGTGCATATTCAAAGGCCACCGTTCAGAAAGAGAAATAGAGGCAAGTAGGTAAAACTGTAGCCTGAATCCTACACAGAAGAGAACTGCAAGCTCAGGAAGAAAGCCGAATTCTTCTTTGGCATCCTACTGAGTATTTAACATAGTTACAGTGGAATTTTAGTAGAGCACTACGGGCAAATTCAAATGCCTACTCCACATACCTTCAGGAACGCTGCCGTCCAGCAGAATGGGGTTTCCAACTGCTTCGACTACATTTCCTTTCTTGTCAAATGTAATGTTTAAATAACCAAGATACTTTCCGTAAGCATAAGCTTGTACAACTGGCACCTTCCTCCCGTCATCTGAGTCAACCATGAAGGGATAGGGGCCAGCCGGCTGTTCAGTAGAGGGCGGGGTGCCTGCACGAAACAAGCATGAAAAGTGGGTCTTCAGCTCAAGTGACCTTCAAAGAATTATTAGAACATCATTTCAAATTTTTCTCAGCCTTAAAAAAACAAAACAAAACAAAACTGAATAGAATATAAAGCAGAAACAACAATGAATGTGTTGGATGACAAGCACACATTCGTTTGTTTGGTAATGTTGCTTCATAAGAGACAATACTGTTTTCAGGACAAGAGCTCTAATAACTGCCACAGTGTTTTTTAAGTTCTGACAGCGTGCTCCTCCATGGCATCACATCGCAATAGCAACAAAGGAACTTTTCATTCCAATTATGTCAATCTAAACGTCTCAGCAATGTACGCACACTAGTCTCTGCCTGAAAAGTTTGTTATTAAGCCTTCACACTACGTGATTCTGCATCAGATAAAAAATGAGAACGTTAGTAAAACATACATAGGACTTGCTGATGTGAAAAAGTCTAAACTGTTTTTACTGGTAATACCCAGTCAGAAAATCCACAAGCAGTTCTGTGAAATTGTGCATAGACCCAACTGGTTGTATGGGTTTGTTCTTTTGCTATACCAAGCTTAGCCTCCAAAATTTCATACAGGCTGCAAACTCTCTGCAAAAGCAAACTTAATTAGAGTTAGGTTGTTATGGATTTAAAACTCTCCTCAGCCTGCAAAGTTTGAAGGGTGATTAGATGTAGGACTTGGAAACAGATGGATCAAAGCCAGGCGCATTTACGGAGAAAAGAGATCTCAGCTCGGTTAGCACATGCTACTGCAGGATTTAGAAATCATGCAGGGGAGGAAAGTAGTGAAGACAACTATGGAGCACAGCTCTTGTTTCAAGGGTATCACCAGCCTTCTCAAGGTCTCCTTGCCAATATTACCTGGTTAGCATCACTTCCCCTCATTATTCCTGTCAGTATTCCTGCCCCACCGCCAGCAAAGACCAAGGTCGAGCAGCTCTAAGAGGCATCACGTGCTGTGTGACAGGCCCTACTGCAGAGCCCCCCCAAAGCTCCCTCCCATCCCAAAGCTGGCGGCGTTTCCCATCTGCATGTTGGCGAGAGCTGGGGTACAGGCAGGGCGGGGATGTTGGGAGCAGACACAAAGGACATGGATCCGGAGGAAAGCAGGCTCTTCACCCACCGCTCACAGAACAACTTGTTTCCTTCCATTTGCAGTTGTTTATGTAATATGAAATCCTGGGATAAGCAGCACAGCAAATGCTCCTCCCGGAACTCCAGTATGATTTATACTTATCTCTAATCCCAGCACTTCTCCCGGGAGAACAGCTGTAACAAACTACAAGCTGAACCAAGCCTGTGGGAGACAGGGACAGGCTTGAGCACAGCACCTCCACAGACTGGAGTTGTCCAGGAGCACACTCTTCCCTCACCGTCCTCACTTGGTCACTCTTGGCGACAAGACATTGGGATGGTTGGTCCTGTCCTCTACTCGGGTTTGGTCACCCCTATGCCAAGTGTTTGCGAACTCCGACTCTCGCAGATGTGGAAATGCTTTGTGTCAGAAGTTATTCCCTGAGGCCAACTTCAGGAGATACCCTGAACTGTTTAACATATAACCGTGCACGCAACTGTTTCTCCTTAACAAGTGGGATAGTAAAAGGTGAGATACTGGATGAGAAATTAAAGCATGAGGAAGTGAGAGGAGATGAGTAGAAGAGGAGAGGATGAAATGGACAGTGCAAAACCTTTAGGATATTAAGTCCCTAGCACGTGTCGTACTACCCCTGTGACTGGGGCACAAGAGAAATTTTGCAGAAAGTTAGAGTTCCCATTATACTTTCAGCCAGTTATTGAAGGTTTTGCTATATTTAACTGGCTACCCTTGATTTTGAAAAAAGAACCTGTGTCTTTACACACTGGCCCAGGGAAGGTGCAAGGGACTGCTAAAGAAATGTCTCAAAAAGTCTGGGCCTTTTCTGAACCTAAACAAGCCAGAGCCGCCTGCGTGTTGCCTGGCCGTGTTGGTGCAGGGCTGACTCAGCACTTTGCTGAGCCCACTGTCCCATCCCTGCACTGGTGGAGGTGTGGGGGGCGGGTAGGGCTTGGAGCTGTGGCTGCAAGAAGCTGGAAGAGTGAGAGGTAACTCCCACTCAGAAGCCCCCACCATCCCCCAGACCAGTTCCCCGTAATTTTCCACAAGGGGTAAACAACACGGTGTGGAAGGAACTTAACAGGATACAAGGTGAGAACGCCAGGCAGTTGCACACTTTTTGCCCACCACAAGAAGACCATAGAATCATAGAATTGCCAGGGTTGAAAGGAACCTTAAGACCATCTAGTTCCAACCTCCCCTGCCATGGGCAGGGACATCTCCCACTAGATCAGGCTGCTCAGAGCCCCATCCAGCCTGGCCTTGAAAACTTCCAGGGATGGGGCTTCCACCACCTCTCTGGGCAACCTGTACCAGTGTCTCACCACCCTCACGGGGAAGAACTTCTTCCTAATGACCAATCTGAATTGATCCATCTCTAGTTTTAACCCGTTCCCTGTAGTCCTACCACTACCCAATGGCTGCGTGTGCTGTGGTTGTCTGCTCGATCCAAGGGTCTTTCTTTTTTCTATCGCTTTCTTTCTCCTTTCTGGTCTTAAAAAGAGGCTATCTATGGCAAAGCCGGTCTCTTTTACTTGTTAATAGCTTGTTGCTGTGAGGCGTGTTGGTTTAAGTGGATGATTGAAATACATCGTTGTTATCTCTTCGGTGATTGATAAATAAAACTGATGTTCGGATCTTTGGTGTGGCTCACCTTAATCCTGGCCTGGGAATCACTGAACCTGAGTCATCGTCCTGAAAGGTTGGGACATGACAGAAGGCAGCAGCACAGGAGATGCAGCTGATGGCAGGTTCTACCTAAAGCAGCATTGCTGCTGAAGCGAGCACATTTATCTCTAGGGCAAAGAAGAACAAAGTCAGAGATGAAAAGAGAGACTGAGAAAAAGAGGAAACCTTGGGAAAAGTTTTTAATGACAGGGCTAATGGAGGCCTATGAATATGGAATCAGATTCTAAGCAAAATCAATGGTGCTATAACTTCTGAAGTCTTAACATGATTGATTTTTATTTGTCTAGTCACACGCAAGGTTAAATGTAAACATTTTGTTTACTCCTTTATATGTGTGACCCAGCAGTAAACTACACTTGTGAAAGTTCTCCAAGTTGAAAGAGAAACAATCAGTTCCAGCTTTGCTTTAGAAGCAACATTTTAGTAAGAAGTTAAATACCTGTATAAAGAAAAGTGTTTGTATGTCCTCCAATTACAACATCTACTCCTTTCACTTTCTGGGCAATATTCTTGTCCACAGTAAAACCAGAGTGTCCTAGGGCAATTATTTTGTTCACTCCCATAGCAGTAAGTTCATTCACTTGTACTTGCAATGCTTCAATTTCATCTTCAAAGATTATATCATCCCCTTAAAAAACAAGAACAAACACCAAACATGAATGCATTTACAAAGTAACTAAATTACTATTTTTTTTAAAGAAGTTAGTTGATATAATATACCATTTTCTATAATTAATGGAACTCTGAATGTCAGTGGTTTTCCAATGTCCTTAGTTGGTTCAAGCTCCTGATCTGAATTTCTCCAGTCTCCCAGAATCACCTGTGTGGTGGGACTAGTAGAACATTCCTGCACTGAGCTGTTTGTACTTGCCTCTACTAAACAAGTTGTAACTTCAGAAAAAAAATCCAATGACATCAACTGTGGGATCAAATACTGAATGGCTTTTATTACTTAGCTAGAGAAAGGAAACTAAATATATCAGTATATGTTTGAGTCTAAACACTTGTCTTGTACTTCAAGGCTTTTCTCCTTCCCACAATATATTTGAGATCTTCTGTCTTCTCCCAAGTTAAATCTCTCTCTTTTTACTCCATACACCTGCACTAAACTCTGAATTGCTTTTTTAGCACAAATTATCCAGCACCCAGTAACACCAATACAGCACAGCACGCAACTGAGCTACCATCCTGAAATAAGAACATAAGGAACGGAAAGCCTGGAAAGGAGAAACCTTTTCCCGGCCACAAATGTTGTGAAACTCACAATCTTTCTGCAAGGTTTCTGTTCCTGTTGAAATTATTCTAACATTACAAACAGACCAGCATGTACTTTTATCCTGGGCAAAGTGGTTTGGGTTGCACAAAAGGGCTTCCTAAATAAGAGGCTAATTTCTTTGACAAAGTTTTTAAGAATAGCATCTAAGAACAGAGTCAACACACTGTAATCCTAAACTTTCCAGTGAAGACAACCGAGTAACATTTCTACCAATTCCTCCTCTACCTCATTCCTCTCCTTCCTGTGGAGTTTTTTTGTTTAAACCATTTTGAAGCATGCCTTTAAAGTCAAGAGATTTACATTATTTCATAATAAAGGGAGGAGTGAAACGAATTCACAATCCAGTGCAAAATGTCTCAGGAAATGAGGAGGAAGCCGCTACAATGGAAGAGATAAAAGAGGGTTACATAAATTGGTTCACCACCACACCCAATGAATAGTTCTGTTACTGCCAGAGGGAATCTCTGCCCTGCACATTGCAGAGTGAATTGTGCAGTGCATTCCCACATTTTCTTCCTGTGGACCTCTTCTCAGAATCACAGTCATAAGTTAATTGGGGTTGGAAGGGACCTCTGAGGGCCATCTAGACCCAAACCCACTCAAAGAGGGAACTCAAAGCCAGATGAGGATGCTCAGGGTCTCATTTGAGCAAGCAGAAATTCAACAACCTCTCTGGGCAACCTGTTTCATGGCTTAACTGCTCTTACCATGACCAATGTTTTCCTTACATCCCACCATAATTTCCTGTGATACTACTTGAGCCCATTGTTTCTTGACCTTTCTCTGTGCCCCTCTGGGAAGTGTCTGTCCCTGTGTTCCCTACAAACCCCCTTAAGCCAGTGGAAGACTGTACTTAGTTGCCTCTTAGCCTTCCTTCTCTAGGCTGAAAAAAGCCACCAGCTTCAGCCCCTCTTCATCCATCCATGTGGTTGACAGAAGCTGGGCCTGATGAAGAGCTACTACGAAAAGGGGAAGTCTGAGAAATGCTCCTTGAGCGTAGACCCTTCACATGCTCATCTTGCCACACACGGACCAGGTACAACAGCCACGCACATCACGGTGTGGGGACCAGTCCTGCAAAGAGCTGAGCTCTCTAGACGAAGAGCAAGCGTGAGCGGCTGGCTAGCTGTGCTACCACACAGTTGGCTACAGGTTGATTTCTCCCATGGTGTGCAGCCAGGTGGTCTGTGAAAACTAAGCTCTCCCCACCAGCACCAGCTCTCTCACCCTTCTACAGAACCACAGAATTGTCAGAGTTGGAAGGGACCTCTAGAGATCTAGTCCAACCCCCCTGCCAGAGCAGGATTGCCTAGAGCACATCACACAGGATCGCATCCAGGCGGGTTTTGAAAGTCTCCAGAGAAGGAGACTCCATGACCTCTCTGGGCAGCCTGTGCCAGTGCTCTGTAACGCTCACAGTAAAGAAGTTTCTCCTTATATTTAATTGAAACTTCCTGTGTTCCAGCTTGTGCCTGTTGCCTCTTATCCTGTCACCAGGCACCACTGAAAAGAATGGCTCCATCCTCCAGGCACCCAGCCTTTAGACATAGACATTTGATATGGTGTCCTCTCAGCCGTCTCCAGGCTAAATAGTCCCAGCTCTCAACCTTTCCTTGTAAGAGAGATGCTCCAGTTCCCCACTCATCATTGTTGCCCTCCTCTGGACAGTCCAGAACTGGACACAGTAGTCTAGATGTGGCCTCACCAAGGCAGAATAGAGCGTGATGATGACCTCCCTTGACCTGCTGGCCACACTCTTCTTAATGCAGCCCAGGGTACCATTGGCCTTCTTGGCAACAAGGGCACATAGCTGGCTCATGGTTAATTTACTGCCTACCAAGACTCCAAGATCCTTCTCCTCAGGGCTGATTTCCAGCAGGTCTACCCCTAACCTATATTGGTGCATGGGGTTTTTTCTCCCCAGGTGCAGGATCCAACATTTGCCTTTGTTGAACCTCCTTAGGTTCCTCTCTGCCCAGCACTCCAGCCTGTCTAGGTCACACTGGATGGCAGTGCAGCCCCCTGGTGTGTCAGTCACACCTCCTGCTGCAGCCTACAATGCACCACATGAAGAAGACATATTATTATTAACCTACAGCGCATATTAAGATAAACAGACCTACTTTCATAATGAGGAGGAAAAGGAGGTCTGTCACACACCAGTAACTCCATCTCCCCCAGGACTGTTAGGGCAGAGCAGGCAGCCACTGGCTCCGCTGACCTCTGCCAAGCCACTCTGCTCACCCCTCCCTTGGAGAAAGATTCCTACTTGGGGGCTGCAGGGGCTTCTTGCACTCCCTCTCCATGCCCTAGTCGTGGCATCTCACACAGCTTTCTATCCTAGTTGTCTCAGCCCTTGATGCAACCGAGCTGAAATGGTCCAGCAGGTTACACAGTTACCCAGCAGAGGGGCTGTAAGAGCAATTACCAGCGCTCATTTCTCTAAGAAACCAGGCAAAAAGCAATATGCTGCTTGGCACTCGAATTCACATTTTTCAAAACAATCTGAATTGAACTGCTTATTAAGAGTTAGTTAATGCTCATGTCAGTATTTCACTTCTTTTTTAAGGCATTAAACTGATGTGATGTTCACCTCTCTTTTTAGATGGGGTAGGGATTCAGGTAAAACATTCAAACTGTGCTATAAATGAACAAGCAGAAAGAATGGTATGTATGTTAAAAATATTACACAAGCTAGCCAGAATAAAGTGGAATAAATTAAATATAAAATTCCATTTTAGAAAACTCTGCCAAGTTGATAGCTGCAGTAAATATTTTGCTGCCTGTAGGGTTACAGAGCAAGTAGCTTTGTGTTTCCACCTTATCAGAAAAGACAGCTGACAGAATGACATACATTATTTTGAAGCACCAAACGGGTGTAGCATCTCTCAGGACAGATAAAGACAGTTAACTACTTTGTGTGGTTTACAACATTGTTGCAGCTCTAATGCAAGGGAGCTGGTACCATCAAACCACTAGAAGGACGGTTTGGGGATTACCAGGGCAAAGCAAACGCCCAGACAACTCCATCTATGCGCCAAGTCATGAACTGCTCTTGCAGGATATGGAAAAGTTGACTGGGCATTCAGCTGAGATAGCTGTATACAGGAAAACGGAGGAGAACTTCAGAAGAACTGCCAACTGGCTGTAATCTATAAATTGTGCAAAGAGTTCCCCATGCCTATGATTTCCAAACAATAACATTAACAGTACCTTCAAGAGAGATGAATTGTTCCTTCACTGTGGAAACACCGAGATTTACAAGATTTCTTTATACTCTCTTGACAACCGTTTTGTGCAGACTATGAAAAGTACAAATTGAAATTTCATAACTGTGTGGAAGTTCTTGAGACTCAACAACAGAACAAATCACACTCACAAAAGGTTTCCATGGAAAACAGGCATCTAGGAATTCACATTTCAGCATTTTCAAGTTTCCGATTTGCCTTAAGAAAACCCTAGGAGCTTACAGCATGCTAAAGCAATTGCTGCAGAGCCTGAGAAAATGGAATCATCTGGAAGAAGCGTGTAGAGACAAGCAAGGCGCTGAATTTAAAATTCACAATGTATCTTGTCATCAAATTAAGGAATTAGGTTATTAATTATTTTGCCACTGACCCACCTTCACCATTACTTTATCAATCTAAAGAATTGCTAGGTCATGGGTGATAGATAAGTCAGAGAATAGGTTAACACATCCTGAATTCACATTTTCAAAGCTTCCAAATGTTCCTCCACACACTGAGAAGGCAAAGCGTAAAATTAAAATAAATTTGAGCACTATAAATGTTGCTGTTAGAATTCGGCCTGCTTGTTGCTCAATTACACTGTGGGATATACTTAGCTTAGGGCTGCTTCAGCTCCATCTATGGAGCTAACAAGCCTTCCCTTTTTACACTGTTTTTTCTACTTGTGGACTCTGCTATAATGTCTCAACACACTAGCCAGATGTTACTGTAAATGTATTTAAATGTGTCAGAGAATCATTTCAATGCTATCTGAGTTTTCCTTTATTGTATTTATTCACAAGAATAATTTTAGTAACTTGATGAGCTAACCACACCAACACAGTCATTTCAAAGAAGAGTTGAGATCTATTTTATTAACCCTTAATGAAGATCAGTATTTGCTGTCTGTCTGCTTTTCCAACTTACTGTAATGTCAGATGATTTACCCTCATGCCCTTAAGCACAGGAGAAATTCTATTGCCTACACAAAATGCAGATAAATTTTCTTTTTTTTTGTTGGGGGAGAAGGGGAAGAGAGGACTCCAAAAAAAATCACTGTAAAATAGAAGCGAGATAAAAAAGTCCATTCTGACCTCAGATGTCCATTTCCTAATACAGCATGGGAATTAAAAAGCACTGAAGGATCACTTTTATGTTCTTGTACTTCCTGAAAGTATTGAATATTCCTTTTCTTAAGAACACTATACATTACTTCTTTGTTACGAAGCCATAGAAAGAGAAGTAATAATATGAAGTCTTTTTTTCAATGTGGAACTTAGAGCATCCCTACTGCAAAAACCAGAGAAGAAAGTGTGATTTTGTCAAAGGGGGGGCTGAACTTTGAACAGGCAGTAACTCAGATCTCCTACAGCTGATTTAAATGTGCCTCTAATTCCAGTAGACCATTTTATTTTACTAAAAAAAACCCAACTCCAAAAAACAAACCTCAACAAACCAAAACCTCTTAAACATTGGAAAAAGTAGTCTGAAATTGAGAAGTATTTTTCCTCATCAATTCTAATTTTACTCATGAATGAAGCAATTGTGGTAAAAGCTGAATGGGTGTTCCTTCTGTAGTCTAATTTCTGGAAACATTTGAGAGGCTAAAAACATCTTGGGCAACTTCTGCTCCAAAAACACATAGGAAGGTCTCATTACTTTTACTAAGGTTTGAGCATGGAGGCATCCAACAGCAAAATTTCAACACAGAGAGAGAAATGCCTTGGTTTGAACACATGTCCCTCTAGAGACAAGCTGTATTTGTTTTTTAACATTTGTTTAAATGGATATATAACAGTAAAAAAGCATATAAATTTAAAACCCCAAACAACAATAAAACCCCCATCCCCAGCTTCCCTTGCTGACTTTCTTAAATTCTTAGATAATTCAGTCATGCTAAACAGTTTAGATCTGTATGAAAATGGCTTTTAACTAGTCTTCTCCAATTAAAAATAAGACAAAGTTGAACAATACAAATAAATACTGACAAAACAACAAACCTCACAGCTGAAAACATTCATCTTTGGATTCAAACAAGTGGTCAGGCAATAAAATAGTAACAAAGAATATAAACTTAAATACTAAAGAAAACATACCTGGCTGTGAAAGAAAAGAAGTTTCAGTTGTGGTGTAGCCAACAATTCCTACAGGCTCTGAGTCAAAATGTACTATTTTAAAAGGTTTAACATATTTCATCATTTCATTCCCTAATGGGGTTTTCCCCTTAATGTTTGCACTCAGGACTGTAAAATTAGCATTTTTAAGAAGAGGATCCAATAATCCGCTCACACCTTCATCAAACTCATGGTTCCCCAAAGCCTATGAAAAGCAAAAAGAAAATATAAGACCCAATATTCAATCTAAATACTCTCATGAATGATATACACAGTATGTTTGAGAAAACAAAGTATATGTTCTAGGGAAGAAAACCTTATCTTGTCTAAACCAGCACCTTCCTGTCGCTCTAGAACACAGAAATGTTAATTTTTTCTAGGTTTAGGTTATTGCTTTCCAGACTCTCTTCTATCAATACAGATGTGAAAGTTGAAAATTAACACCTGTCTAAGTAAGCATTTGCGATGATATGCCAGATTAAAATGCTCTGTTTTTTTCATCTTGTAACTGCAAGAAAGAAGATTTCCACAAAGGAAAACATGTATTTTGTGTATGGTAAATATATTGTTTAAAAAAAACCTGAAGAAAATGCTAAATGGCAACAACACTATTTGTTATCTTAAAATAAAACATGCATTTTAAGAACTTGTGCTTGGACTACAGCTTTTTAAACATATTTAATTCACATTTAGTAAGAGTTCTGTAACAAGAAAATATAATTTTCTAGCCATCGTCAGCATCATTACCTAGTGGAAAATCTAATGGTTATCAGCTAGGGAGAATCTCCACAGAGGCTCCACAGCAGGGGCACAGACACACACACGCAGGTGCACGTGTAACACCGTGAAGTGCTGAAAGTCACACGAAATGAGGTGCCCAGTTTGTCTATTAGCACGTTAAGACCAGCAGGATGAAAACAGTTGTTCTAGGTTTGTTAAGCTGACAAAAATAGTCTTACCTTAAAGGACCGTGGAACTTTCTCCTACACACCCCTTTGTCATGCTCAGCCTAAGCTGCCGCGTGCCTGTGCCTGCAAGTTTGTCCATGGCCAGCAAAGCCTCCTTAGACAGTAACTGTGCAGAAGCATGATAAAATGCAAGAACCTTGTGGCCTATTTAGGTGCTGGTGGAAGTAAAGGTGTACCTACAGAAACCTGGTAAGAGTGTAACTTGGTTCACAGTAACCTGGGACAAGTTCTCAGGCAGCAACCGGAGCAAAGCATGAGAGAGGTGCTAAAGCCAACTCCTCCAGACAAACGTGTGCTCATCATTTCATTTGGAAGATTA
>NW_009700901.1:50524-53418 GCF_000703405.1 Apaloderma vittatum
TCATCATCTAAAAAGACTTCTATACGTCTCAGACAAACAACCCCTATGTGTTTGTTCTGACTGTCATTCTCCAAACAGATTATGCTAACCCTGAATACGTTCCAACCCAAGCAGAACCCCAAAGCCACTGCAGGCACGGAAGCCCAGTACTTCAATCAACTGACTGGCAGTGTCTTTCTTTCAGGGGAGATGAAGGCTTTTGACTTCTCTGATCCCCACTGGCAGGTAGCCAACAGCCCAGTGGAAAAATCAGGTTATCGGCAGTAACTTGCACTGGCAACCGACTGCTCCTGCTGACGCTAGTGAGAACGCTACTCACACCCCAGGGAAGGAGCCAAATTGTTCGCGTGCTGCCGCAGCACTCTTCCAAAAGAGCTGAGAACTATCTTTAAGAAAATCCTGACTTGCACTCCAACTATATTCCGTTTTTAACTGTATTCTGACTGCAATCTATTTCCTTTTGGCTGATGTGTATGCCTTCTCTTCCTCCTAAATATGCAATTAATCCCCCTGAAAAAGGTTGCAAATTAAATAAGAATTTGATTTGGATATAACTGCCACTAGCTTGTCATGAAAAAAACCCAACTAGCCACTTATGAGACCTTGTTTTTCTTGGTTTTGTATCTTGTGGTTGGATTATTCCACACCCATTAGGACACAAACTTTGATAAAAATGTTTCCGATGGTGTGGGTGGTTATGAAGTCTCTTGTTCATGAGAAATCACTGGTGACTAATAATCCAGTTTTATTTTTGATCCATGTCCTCCTCTGGGGAGGAGGATGTGGACTGTTTTGGGGTCTCATACTCTACCCAACTACTCTTATACCCAGAGCTTCCAGGACTCTGTACCTGTGCAATATCCCTTCACCAAATTTGAATTCACTGGCTGAAACAAGTGTAAGTCACAAGGGGGAATACACTGAAATATTCAGGCGCACAGCATCTGATCCAGCCCAGAAACTAGGCTAAAAATATTTTAAAATCAGGGTACAAATTAACAGAAGATGTAACTTAAAAGTAAAACTACAAGACCTCTATCACCCCTCCCATTACTGCCGTTGTGGTACTTAATTTGGATTTTGGTGTTAATTATACAAAAAAGCAAAGCTAGTGCCAAGAAAATTTGGAAGGAGACATCTAGCTAAACAGGATGAAACAGATGATAACGGGCATAAATGAGAAAAGGGCAAACCTAGAAAAGGAAACTTATCCATGGAACAAACCTCTGACGCTGCCAGGCTGCCCTAAATCCTCCTATGGCTGCTGCCCCCCTGCTGTAGCAACTTCTATGACTCATGTCCCCTCCATCCTGTTCAGAAGAGCTGAGAAGGGCACTGCAGCGCTGCCCAAAATTCAGCATCTGTCCTCAGGCTCTTTGGTAGCAGAGAAAGGTGCTGAAGTCTCTGTAGCTTCTCAGTCTATTCTGTCCCCTTCTACCCACTGACAATATTCGAATTATAATATGCACACCTCCACAGAGAACAAATGAGTTTCTTAAACTGAGCACTAGTTCGACACTGCTGATTTTGCCTGAAAGAATTTTTTCTTGTGATATGATCAGGAACAGTATGAGCTCCCAGCTCACTCATGAACCAGTCAAACCAGCAAATGCAAGGCTGAAAAATGACAGTCAGCAGCAAGCTTTTGGAAGAAAGGTAGGAAAAACCACCCCGAGCCATTTCTGTACTGCAGAACCCCAAAGTGCTCCCCAGCTCTCAGTGAGGATGAGTCCTGAATGCACGCGCTCCTCCACGTCACCGCTAGGAGGGAAAACCCTGTTAATACTACTTTTATGATGAGGAAAATATTCTTTAGGCAACATGAACAGGGATCCCCTCCACAGACCCATCTGCCTGGTATGAAACGTGTTTAGCCTAGGAGAGAGTACTGGGGCATCCCTTTCCCTTCCATAGCCATCCTGAGAAAGAAATGAGTGAAGCCATTTTTACCTGGGAAAGGAATGTGCAGTCCTTTCCAGAGAAAGCAAGCAAAAAAGATGAAGACAGAGGATGTGATATGCACAGAAGATTTCCCCCTCAGGCTGTCAACTGGCATGAAATAAATATGAAGTCACTCTAAAACAGCAGTGACTCTCAAACACAACTTTAATCTCTCTCCTTCTTTCTGGGGCTGTATGCAAGCAACGTAAGCCATGACGATTCTTTATATATTAATAGGCTATTGCCCCGGGACAAAAGATTTAAGGACATGGAGTGACATCCCCTAATCTGAGTCTCAAATTCTTCCACCTCCCTGTCAGCACTGGGAGGACAGAAGAGACAGAGTAAAGGTGAGGGACTGGCACTGTCTCAGAGAGCTCCCTCACTGACGGGCTGTTCCAGTCCCCGGGGCACTCGCACACGGCGCCTCACACCCCATCATGACCACAGCTCTGGTGGGACCGGACTCGACCAGGGTGGGACTGATGGAGACTTAAAAACTCCCACCCTTTGAACGAGCACTGCCAGTACGAGCTATCTTGTCCCTTCGTGCAGGACTCAAGCCTCGGCCAGGGTTAACCCCTCCATCGCCGGGCTCGCTTCCATGCCTCTGCCGACCTCTTTCCAATAGAGCCTGTCGAGCCCCTTGCCCTCCCCGAGCCCCTGCCTCTCCCAAGGGGAGCTCTTCCACTGCATCCCTGTCCTTTCCTTTGTGTAGCCTTGGCGTTCGCTCCCGGTTTCTGGCTGCCCATGGGGCTGTCACCTCCCGACTTCACTTGCCCAGGTGCCCGTCACGGAGCTCATCGCTTCTCCTTCCCTCTCCTACCTCCCGCCTGCTCTTCACCGCGATTTTAGCGTGACCTGCAGCCCTTCTCTCATGCAACGCGACGCGCTCAACGAGGAGGCAATGCAAAAAAGAAAAAACACCAAAAAAAGGCAGCAGGGGAGGAAAG
>NW_009700902.1:0-1122 GCF_000703405.1 Apaloderma vittatum
TGACTTATCTAATAACGTTCTATGAAGGCATGACTGGGTGGGTAGGTGAGGGGAGGGCAGTTGATGTTTTCTAGAATCATAGAACAGTTTTGGTTGGAAGAAACCTTCAAGATCGTTGAGTCCAACCTTTTGCTCAGCCCTATCAGCACCACTAAACCCTGACCCTCAGCACAAGATCTACTCATCTCTCAAGACAGCCTCTAAGGATGGTGACCAATCACCTTCCTGGGCAGCCTGTTCCAATGCCTGACCACCTCTTCTGCTGCAACTTAAGGCCATTTCCCTGTGTCCTATCCCTTGTCACTAGGGAAAAGAGACCAACCCCTGCCTTGCTACAACCTTCTGTCAAGTAGTTTTTTACCTTGAGTTCAGCAAGGCTTTTGACACCATCTCCCACAGAATCCTCACAGACAAGCTTAGGAAGTGTGGGATAGATGAATGGACAATGTGGTGGATTGACAATTGGCTGAAAGTTAAAGCTAAGAGGGTTGTGATTAGAGGCACAGAGTCCAGTTGGAGGTCCGTAACAAGCGGTGTTCCCCAGGGGTCAGCACTGGGTTCGGTCCTGTTCAACACATTCATCAAAGTTCTGGATGAGGGGACAGAGTGTACCCTCTGCAAGTTTGCTGATGACTCAAAACTGGGAGAACCGGCTGACACACCAGAGGGCTGCCATCCGATGTCAGGCTGGAGAGTTGGTAAGGGAGTATCAGGCTGCCCCAGAGAGGTTCTGGAGTCTCCATCTCTGCAGACATTCAAAACCCACCTGGACGCCACCCTGTGCAACTTGCTCTGGATGAACGTGCTCTGGCAGAGGAATTGCCCTAGATGATTTCCAGAGGTACCTTCCAGCCATGAAAATTCTGTGATTCCCACTCTGTGACACTCACTTTTTTTGAAGGACTTCTCCTCCAGCTACAGTGGGCTTGAGCTCTACGGTACTTGGTGTTTCTTCTGGTGTTGTTTCAACAGGAAGAGCATGAAGCGGCATGAGGGCTCAGTAGGTGCCCAAGGAGGCTGATTGTTTAAAAGAATCTGTTGAATGTGTGTTCCGGTTTTGGGTGGGATAGGGTTAAATTTATTCACAGGTACTAGTACAGGGCTTTGTTTTGGATTTGTACT
>NW_009700903.1:0-7543 GCF_000703405.1 Apaloderma vittatum
TCTATGATTCTATGATTCTATGATTCTAAGAGGCAGATAGCAACATACCAATATTAGACAACATAAACGTTGCAGTTCTTACCTTGTTCTCTACCATTTCTCTTTTGGAAAAAGAAGGAAAAAAGAACACTCCCCGTCTTTAGCAGAATTCAGAGTCCAGTCAGATTTATAATCCACCTTCTCAAATACTTTAGTCTTTCCACATACTTTCCTTATCATCTCCTGCTCAGAATATCTGAGGTTTTGGAAATCACTATTAGTGCCTGAAAGATTCCACTAAATCCAAAGGCAGTCAGGGATAACTGCTAATTGCTGCTGCAAAGGGCCGGCTGGGAAAAGCACCACTCAGAAGATCAGGCTGAAGAGAAAGAAGGAAAGGAAAACCACTTTTTCATCCACTCAGAAGGTGGTACCAGGAGGCAAAAATTATAGCGACCACAACAAACTTGTCTACAGCAGGAGTTTTCTGTCTTTGTCAGGTCCTCCTG
The DNA here is from genome assembly GCF_000703405.1 of Apaloderma vittatum. Taxonomy (NCBI): domain Eukaryota; kingdom Metazoa; phylum Chordata; class Aves; order Trogoniformes; family Trogonidae; genus Apaloderma; species Apaloderma vittatum. The sequence continues at coordinate 489 of NW_009700903.1, forward strand.
TTTGTGACAAAACACTACCTGCAAACCTCTCCTGCCCTATTTTCCTTTCTACAAAATTCAGTCATGTATTCACATTTTCCCAGTGTGAAATGTCAGTTTATGAAAACTGGTAGGTAAAAGTGCTAATAGTTAGACTCCTTTATAGGAGCAGTATTTTTCTTAGCGCAGTTAATAAGGAGGGATTTTTTTTTCCTAAGGTCACAGGAAGACTGAAAAGTGAAACAAAGAATGAATAATAATAAGAAAAATACAATTGTTTGTCCATGAGAGATACCGTAAGACTCATTTGTCACTGGAAAACAGTACATAAAACAAATGCCCTGTATGAAGTAAGAAAATACGTAATATGAGGAAACCCTTCTCAATTTCAAAGAGATACCTGAAGATAAATTTGTCTAAAATGAGGTCAAATTAGCCATAAGCACAAACAGTTTGTTCCCTCTCAGGATCAGATCCTCTGCTCAGGTCAACACTAAAAAGTAAAGAAAACAAGTCCAAGACACCTCAACAGCTCAAAATGGGATATTAGGGTAGCTCTTAAACAAATAAGTAAGCAAGGACGGTGGGAATTATGGGAGCATTTTGATATGGGATGTTCACAAAAAGGGTGATGTTGGAGGCTGTACATAGACTTAATATGTTTGTAGCTCTTTGAGCTTTTAATATGCTTTGGGGACTTTCAGACAAAACCATCACCTATATTTGAGAAATACATTCTGCTGCTACTAAATATTTTGATTATACTGCTCTGAGCAGAGCATCAGAATGAAATTGATGTTCTGGTAGACACAGAGATGAAGGCATGACCTGGTTAACAGCAATCATGCTGTTCTGTTTCATTCTGCTTCTCAAAATGGAGTGAAAATATAAGTGACCTGGACTGATTGGTGCAAAAAATAGTAAAGTAGGGATGGGTGATTTGATTTCTATCTGTGCAACGCTCCATTAAGAAAACAAAATGCTTCATTGTTTGTGTATTGCCTACTCCGCTTCCAAAGCAGTCAGCATTGCTTTTACTCACAAATATGTACCTTGCAAATATTTATAACTTCATTTCCTACCTAGCTGTCTTATTCAATCTCTCTGTTAATGTTATCAGATCCAAAGAGTTTGGCAGACTAAGCTGCCATAAAGAAACAGTGCAAACAGCAGGTCTAAGACAGTAGCTGAAAACACAACGAATCTTTTGACCTCACACATCTCAGTGAGTAAGAATGTGCCAGAAAAGTTCAGTCTCCAAAATCACAAACTAGAGCTTGCCAAATGCCCCAGATCGTAAACTTAACTATACTTAAACATTTATTTCCCCTCATACATGACTGAGGGGCTTATTGCTTTTCCAGTTGATGAAAATGAACAAGGACACCCACCCATGCTTTGTGTATCAGCCCGTACAGTGTATATGCTTATGGAGCTGTCACCACAGCTTATGCAGGTGTAATCAAAATAGCACAACCTTTCCAGCTGGTGTCAATAACACTGGAGACAAGAAAGTAATGGCTGCCAAGACAGTCAATCTTAGTTACTACGTGCTGTTGAGTACACTAGATCTTTACTACAGTATTTGTATGTTTACACTTAAGAGAACTAGATGAAGCCTGGGGTTTGGGGTTTTTTTGTGGATTTTCTTTATTTTTTTACAATTTAATACTAATTGCGGCATGGACTCACACACGGCCTGGCAGTGGTCTGAGGGATTAAAATATAGGAGCAGACAGGCCAGAGCTTTTCCAGTTAATGCTACTGGCACCCAGGAGAGAGGGTGTCCTGAAACCCTAAGTCCTCCTCCCTTGAGTCTGATAGTCTCCCATCTTTACTACTTAACTGTCAAAACTGTAATCCCTGTGTGGGGCCAAGTAAGTCCTGGGAGGTCTTATGACCCTGGGCTTCACGCTGACGGAACTCTTGGTACTCCTGCAGGACCAGGCTGCTCCAGGGGGTGGAGGATTGCATTCACTTGGTATTGCCCCTCTTCCCTTGCCTGTAGGTAACAAGTGAGCTGAACATCCCACCCTTGGAGGATCTGGCAGATAGCTGTGTAGCTGTAGCTCACAGCACACTGTGCAATAAGCAAAGAGTAAAGACATATTTAAAAACAAAGAATTAAAAAGCAGATCAGCTCAAATAACCAACTTAAGTCAATATAAAGAAAAAGCTATAACAAAGCAGGGACTTATTCCTTCAATCATAAAGAGTGTGTCCTTGGCATACTTGAATCTTATGACTAACAAGAGACAAGGGCAAGACCATATATAATTGTTTTGCCACACAGCAGTCTTTTTAAGATTTGAGCCCATGTAATAAGAGACTTACTAACCAGGATCATGTCACTTACCAGATGAGAGGATATGAGTCAGATGAGACTTATGGAAAAGATGTTGAAAGTAGCAGATTCTGAATATGGTTAGATATACAAATGGAAAAAATACTAACTTTTAATAGCTCCCAACCTACCTTTCTCAGATTCAAAACTGCAAAACTTGGTAGGCTCATTTTATCCTCTCAGTGTTCAAAACACCTACATATTCTCATAATTACACACAGGCAGACAGACTGCAAACCCAGCTATGGCTAACATTTGTTGAACTGATGACTTCCACAGCTTCTACTGTGAGCATAATTTAGTTTGTTTGGTTTCTTATTTACGCCTACAGTTCTAATCAGGTTATTTTTCAAGTGTCTAACAGAATGAAGGAAATAACAGAATGCAAAAACTTTTATTAATCTCTAAGCTTTGGAAGGTGTTACCACTCACAAGATGAATATGTAACTGAGGAATTTTGGAAGGCAATGTTCATTGCTTGATATTGCATGTCCTGGAATCTTGAAGAGCAGACAGAATTTGGCACATTACCTTAGAGTATATTCTAGCAATACAAGATCTTTTTGGCTTCATGGGAGCTGAGGCACAGACAGTAATTCTCAGAACTAAGCTGTCTTATGGACATCACTGAAGTGAAGCAGTTTGCATAAAATGTAATACTCCCTTGACTTTTTCTTTACCTTCACTGTTTAAGTCCTTACAGATAACAAGATTTTATAAAGGGGAAAACACACCCTGTTTAGTAATATGTCTACTGATCTTCTATATGTGCAGTCTCAGTCTGTGAAAATAAAAATGTTTTTTTCTGGTGGCTTCTGTCATGTGCTCTTGCAAGCTAAAAGAATCTCGGTTCTCTAATGGACAACTTGACTTAGAGAAGTGTGCAACAGCAAAAACAGGTCATCTGTGTGAAGAAGAAGAAGCAATAGAAGAAAAAATCCATCTATTTCCTTTGGCAAAAGAAGTGAAAGGAGAACTAAACTGCCTGTGAAGCCACAGAAGGCTCTTTATTATGAACATTAAAAAGGAAAAGATAGATATAATAGATCTTCACTTTGGGAAGTAACTTATAAAAATCAAATGAAAAAGGCAGTAGCAATGAAAAATGTTAGAGAATCTGTTTCTGAAAGGGTCTTATTTTTTAGTGATAGTATTGAATTCTTTCTCTCAATCTAATATCTTAGTGTAATATTTAAGAGACCTTTTTAGTGGATCTCTCTTGGAATTGTCTGTGTAACTTTTAAAAAAGAAAAACAACAATAAAATATTAATATGAGGAAGAACACCCCGTATGACTTACAGTTCTTCAGTTCAACAGTTCTTCAGACTCCTACGTTCATCAGTCACAATTGTCATTACTTAATTTGATGGCTCAGTCCTTCCCAGGAGCTTAATTACAGAATTTTAATGTTTTACTTTCCCAGCATTTTACCATTCTGGAGAAGGGAAGAGGTCTGAACTTTCCTCCCAGTTCATGTCAAAGGTTGGTGGTCCATTTCTCATTCGACAAGGCAGGAAAAAATAGCTCCAGTAATACTACCATTAGGCCTAATTCTCCCAGAAGAAGGATCTTCAACATCTGGAGGGCTCACAGATTCTAACAATGCAGAGTGAAAAGAAACCACTGGATTTCAGCTGAACAACCAGACACGGGAAGCAAAACTTAACGGAGCACCACTCGCCTTGATGTCAGAAAGAACAGGATCTTTCTGGTTTGTGTTGACAGATCCATTTCCCTTGGACATCTTGAGTTCCATCTTGCCTCTCCTTTGTGTTCCTCTGTTAGATACACCTCTACCCCTGTATTTTGTTTCTGGAAATAAAAGAGAATATTGAGGTTTTTAGCAAACCATATCGATATGTATCCGTGAAAATGGATTTGTAGTTCAGTTTTTTACTTAGAGATATTTTTAAATCAAAAGAAGCACTCAGTATTTCTTACTTTTTCAGGTGTGAGAGAATCAAATTAGCAGTCAAAAACCACTGTGTAGCTTCAAAGACACAAAAACAAGTAATAATTTAGCATCTACAAATGTGCACAAATGCTGTGGCACATTTTGGAGAGGTACCTAGATAAGAATCATTGAGTATTCAATGAAGGAGGCACTAGGCTAAGTCAGGACATACAGGAAAAACAACGAGGCTGGATCACCAGATACTAACATGAAAATATTGGGGACTCCACATAAGCACCTTGAAAAAACTGAAGCAAAACAAAGTTTCTGGGGTTATTTTGCATCTTCTCACAATTCCCTTAAGACCCCAAATCACATGACTGACTCCAGAGACCCATTAAGGCCCCAGACATGACTAGTCAGAGAAGTCTACTGGTGCTGATTCAGACCTGGCATTTCTGGCACTTGTACTCCTGTTCCCTGCATGGTACTAAAATGTGCCACGGTATGCCTCCCGATCCTAGTGTCTGAGTCACCCTGTGGCTCCCTCTCTGTCCACATCCCTGCTTCTTTCCAATAGAAAAAAGGATCCAGTTGAGTCATGGTACACAGTCACATCCCAACACGGACTCAGGATGTACTTAGAGTGCCCAAAAGAACCTTGAAGACTATTCTGAACCCCGCAGGTTAGGTGTATGTTGTCTGACCAGCTGATCAACCTGTCATCATACCCTGATACATCTCCCTCTGATAACCTGGCTGCTGTACTCTATGCTGTGGACTTGACATAGAAACACTTCACCTGAAAGAACAGAAATCTGATGGTATTAGATTCATTTTACATAGCGAAGAGCAAGAAATTCTTCATCAGAGTGATACTGTGGTAATTGCTTTTGCAATGTATTGCAATTCTAACTATCCTAAGGAAAAAAAAAGTTCTTCACTACGAAGGTGGTGAGACAGTAGAACAAGTTGCTCAAGGAAGCTGTGGATGTCCCTTCCCTAGGAGTATGCAAGGCCAGGTTGGACGAGGCTTTGAGCAACCTGGTCTGGTGGAAGGTGTCCCTGCCCATGGCAGGGGGGTTGGAACTAGGTGATCTCTAAGTTCCTTTCTAACCCAAACCATTCTATGATTCTGTAATATATATACCCATATATGTAGATTAAATATATGGATTGTATGTTCACATACATAAGCTGTCTAAATATGTTATCTATATACACAACATTACTTCTTTAAAGAAATACAAGATTTCATTTATCTCCATTCAATTGTATCTAGTAGTCATCCCCATCTGTTAGGTGCTAGGGCAAACACAGAACCACAGCATCACAGAATCACAGAACAATTTAGGTCGGAAGGCACATCTGGAGGCCATGCAACCCAAGCCCCTCAAGTCGTCCAGGTGAGTTTTGAACACCTCCAAGAACGGAGATCCTACAGGGTCTCAGAGCAAACTGTTTTAGTATTTAAAAACCAAAAATACTAACTGGAATTTTTTATCTTCTAGTTCGTGTCCATAGCCTCTCTTTCCATTGCTGTGCACCTCCAAAAAGAGTCTAACTCTGTCTTCTTGATATCCTCTGATCAGGTAACTGTAGAGATCAATAAGGTTTCTCCCTTGCTTTCTTTTTTCTAGGCTGAACAAGCCTGACTTGCTCAGTCTCTTCTTCTGTGTTCTGTGCTCCAGTCCCCTGACCAGTTTGGTGGCCTCCACTAGACTCATTCCAGCACACCCATGTCTTGTACCGGGGAGGCCAGAACTGGACACAGCACTTCCAGATGAGTCTTACCAGGGCAAGTGCAAGGATCACTTCCCTATACCTGCTGGCTACACTCTCACACGGCCCAAGATGATTTTGCCCTTCTTTGCTTCAAGGGCAGAATCCCCCCATGAGGACAATGTCATTCACAGTTTTCATTCATGAGTAGCCTTGATTTTACTTTTACTTGATCAATGCATTATCTTTTTTTTTCATCAGATATTTATGCCAGCCTAGGTCAAATCAGATATTTATGCCAGCCTAGGGTAAGCTAAATGAGGAATTAACAGGCCAATGGTCATTTGCTGTGGAGACCAGCTTCAGGGCAGGTAAGACTGTGCTGGGGAAGGGATCTAAAGTGAAAAAGGCAGACAAAAAGCCCTTTTTGGTGCTTTTTTTTGAGCCCAGAAAAGCAGCTTGCCTGTGCAGGGGGCCGGCAGCTGGAGGGCGAGCAGCTGAGCCAGCGTGGGCAGAGCCACCATCAACAGCGAGTCATCTAAACTGGGCACTAGCGCTAAGGTGGGCCCACCGGCTATAACCCAGCCACTAGTTGTGTGTGTTAATGACATTAACCAGCTGTTAATTGTCCCCTCAGGGTATAAGAAGCCTTGGGGAGGGCAGTGGTGCCCACTGAACACACGGCAATAAATGGTAAGTTAGTGTTAACAGCGGGATACTTAAACGTGCTGTAAATAAACCTGTGCATAGTTTTGAGAGGTCTTTTGATGGCAGAATCAATTATGGTTGCAACCATAGTTAGAAAAACTGTGGGCACCCAGAGAGAGGCCCCACTCAAGCATGCAGGCGTCCAGGCCTGGGGCTGCAGAGTGCCGGAGCTTGGCACTTGCAATGGTCAGTCAGGTGTGACCAGGTGAACGACCTGCCCAGCCTGGTGGCTGAGCTGAAGGATGAAGTAGAAAGGCTGAGGAGTTTCAGGGAGTCTGAGAGAGAAATAGATTGGTGGAGCCGCTTCCTGAATCATAAGCAGCAAGCTCCACAAGAAGCAGAAAATCCCCACCCCTCTGACCATCAGGCAAAAGGAGGGGACCTAAAGGATGGGGGGGCAGGGGAAG
>NW_009700903.1:7765-9621 GCF_000703405.1 Apaloderma vittatum
CAGAGAGCCCTATCTGCCACCCGGATCCTACCCACAGGGAAGTCTGCTGACTCCCTGAGGCCTGGGTTAAGGATATTATTAAGAAGCTTCCAGGTCTGGTTAAACCCTCTGAGATAATGACGAGATAGCAGAAAGATGACCAGAAGCAATCAAAAGGGGAGGCCGGTTAGCTCAGTCGGTTGAGCGTGGTGGTGGTAACACCAAGGTCGTGGGTTCGATCCCCATTTGGTCCCCATGTGTTGCCTGATCTAGTTGAGAGGCGTCCCTGCCCATGACAGGGAGGTTGGATTAAATGATCTCTTAAGGTCTTTTCCAGCCTAGGCCATTCTATGATTCTATGATGACTTTAGGGCACTGGGGCGGATGCTAGAAGGATCAGGTACACAGGCTGTGTTTGCCTCCATTCCTTCAATTATGAGGAAAAATAATGGAAGGTTCAAGAAAGTGAAGCGGATTAATACTTGGCTAAAAAGGATGGTGCCAATGGTCTAGCTTTGGGTTTTTTAACCATGGGGAGATCTACATGGCACCTAGTCTACTAAAACCAGATGGGGTTCAAATGACGCAAAGAGGAAAAAGGATCTTCGGTCATGAGCTGGCAAGACTCACAGAACGTTCTTTAAACTAGATATGAAGGGTGAAGGGGTTACAACCAGATCAAATGTAAACGACCCTGGGATACACATAGTGACTTCAGAAGCAGAGTCACTGGCACAGGTGAAGTACAATTGTACTTTATTGGGGGCTCCAGGTACCTTATCAAGGACCCAACTCAAACGCCTTTATATGAACGCCCGCAGCGTGGGCAACAAACAAGAGCAGCTGGAGACGCTTGTGAGCCTGCAGCGCTGTGAGCTGACTGGCATCACAGAGACATGGTGGAATGACTCATGTGATTGATGTGTTGGACTAGAAAGGTATAGACTGTTCAGGAAGAACAGGCAGGGGAAACAAGGAGGGGATGTTGGCCTCTATGTCAACGAATGGCTAGAATGCATGGAGCTCCACCTGGCAAGTGATGACGAAAGAACTGAGTGCCTGTGGACCAGGGTGAAAGGAAAGGTAGGAGACTTTACAGTGGGGGTGTGCTACAGACCACCCAACCAGGAGGACCAAGTGGATAAGGCCCTTCATAAGCCGATAGGAGTTGCTGCTTGATCACAAGCCCTGGTCCTCATGGGGGATTTTAATCACCCTGACATTAATTGGAAGAACAACATGGCAGGGAACAAGCAACCCAGGAGATTCCTGGAATGCACTGATGATAACTTCCTTATTCAAGTGACAGAGGAACCAACAAGGAGAGGTGCCGTCTTAGACCTCGTTCTCGTCAATAAGGAAGGGCTAGTGGGTAATGTTAAACTTGTGGGTAGCCTTGGCTGCAGTGACCATGAGATGGTGGAGTTTGAGATCCTAAGTGCAGCTAAGAGGGGGAAGCTCAGAAAGCTTGATATCCTTGATTTCAGAAGACATGACTTTCGCCTCTTCAGGAACCTCCTTGGTAGTGTGCCATGGGATAAAGCCCTGGAGAGACTGAGAGCCCAAGAAAGCTGGTTGACTTTCAAGGATCATCTCCTCCAAGCTCAAAGGCATTGTATCCCTAAAAGGAAGAAATCAGGCAAAAACACCAGGAGACCTATATGAAGTTGCTAGGCCACTGGCCATCATATTTGAGAGGTCCAGGCAGTCTGGTGAGGTTCCCACAGATTGGAAAAGGGGGAACATTACCCCCATCTTTAAAAAAGGAATCAAAGACAACCTGGGAAACTACAGACCAGTCAGCCTTACCTCTGTGCCAGGTAAAATCATGGAACAGATTCTTCCAGTAGCTGTACTAAGGCACATGAAAAATAATC
>NW_009700904.1:0-819 GCF_000703405.1 Apaloderma vittatum
TAGTCTATGTGCTATAAACATAAATTCATGCTAATAAAACAAAGAGACAGCAGGTGATATTTTTGTAAGACCTCCAATATGATGTGACCTATAGAGACTTCCTTACCTGGGAATACTCTCATCCCTCAGAACTTGAAAAGTCTAGGTGTGCTACCAGTCTCTCAGATTCAGCGCAGTGCTGCGGCAGTCTGAGTAGTTGGCTGCTGTTTCTTCCTTAGGTGGAGTCCTGATGTTCCCGCAAGTGCCCACCCATGGTGGAGATCGATGGGATGAAGATGGTGCAGACCAGAGCCATCCTCAGCTACATAGCAGGGAAATACAACCTCTACGGGAAAGACCTGAAGGAGAGAGCCTGGTACAGTAACTGCACATGCTGTCCTTCCTAATACTCTTCCATGATTTTGAATATTTATGAGAAGAGTATGGCTGTGAAATACCTGCATGTAAAGGTGCATAGATACCTGCCAGTGCTTTGTCTCCTCAGATCCAGGGAGTGGGTGAATGGACTTTATGATTGAAAAATAGTTGTTAATTGTGAGCGTAGTGAGAATGTTATGGCCACCTTCACAGTGTTTTCGAAGTGCACAGATTTGCATTAAGTTCCTGGGCAATTGTAGGACCTCAATACAGTAATTAAAGGCTAAGAGTGCCCTTTTTTAACACTTTCAAATGGAAGACAGTAGGAAAAACTCGAGCTGTCTGAAAAAACAAACAAACCAAAAGTGTCTTTAAGTGATCTTAATTTCCTTTTCTCCAAATGCAAAGAAAGTGTCATAACTGATCTTAAAAAAGACACATTAAGTGGCTTAATACTACTGA
>NW_009700905.1:0-15645 GCF_000703405.1 Apaloderma vittatum
TTCTCCAGCCTGTCAAGGTCCCTCTGGACGGGGCATCACTGGCATAAAAGGAGGGATGAACAGTCACTTGCAGAGATTCCTCACCATCATGCAGAAGAACAACTTAAACATAAATAACCTCTTCTGTATTATTGGGGAAAATTTTGCAGAAACCTCATTATGGAAAAATAAGCTCGCGTGCGTGCTCGCCAATGGGACACGCTTGCAATAAGGTTCTCAACCCCGTAGGCATGGAGGGCAGAGACATTAAACACATTTGTGGATTGGATTTAATCCCCTGCTGTGAAAAAAAAATTTAAAAGTCAGTTGCCAAAACTGTAAGACCAGAACTCTATGAGATTTTAGATCATAAGAACTCATCGATAGATGATCTCCCTCTTCAGGCTGGCAGCTTCACGGTTTTGCCTGAGGAATTCATCCCTGGACACAGACTTTGTGAGGCGAAACCTCTTGATATGACAGGGACATGAAACATATATCCATGAAGGGAGAAAGGGCTGCACGTTTAGGCAATGGACTTGATCCTCGTGTCAAACAGCAACCTCCCCTGGAAGACGAAGGCTGGGGGAAAGGCACCACAGAAGCAGAAGCAAGAGCTCACAACTCCACCTACACCCAGCAAAACCAGTGGAAGAGCTGTCACATAGCATGGAGCGAACGGGAGAAAATTATTTGAATTAAACCCCAGGTGCAGGGAGCAAAGGGCTGAGGCAGCAGCAGGGCTCGGCAAGAAGCAGGAACGAGTTTCTGAGCGCCACAGGTGCTCTGGAGAGAGATGAGATTACCCCAGAGTGGGTTGAAACTCAGGCCAAAAATGACTGAGGCAGCACAGAGAAAGCAGCTCCCCCAGCTGTGACACAGATCTTTTATGGATTTTCTCTACGTGTAAAGTTACTTCCTTGAGAGTCGCGTGCTGTCCCAAAGGAGTACAGAAGAAGGGAAAACAGACAAGGTTACGTCACTTCATCCACCACCTTCAAGCACCCGGTGGCAGTGCGAGCAAAGATCCCATCCCACAGATTTGTCCAGTGACAGCGAATTCTCCGATCCTCCCTCGGCCCCAAGTTAAGAAACGCAGCAGTCACTTTTATTAAAAATCAGTACAGAGCCGAACACAAACCCAGTGTTTACAACCAGCCCCTGCCGAGTTTCCTGTCGTTTTACAGACTATGAGCAACGACAGGAATCAGTAGCATAAAGAAACCGCTATCGTTTCAAAGAAAAAATGAATGTCCCCACAAAGAAAGCAGCATCCACTATCAGTTTGTCTTCCATTGGACTTGCTCTAAGAAACAAAGAGTTTTCGATATCGTTTCGCAGACGAATCTTATCTTTATAACAGTAATGGCTCTGGTTGCTTTATCATAGAGAGCAAGGGTCTCTAAGAAGCCTCACAGTGCAGATAAAACCACCCTAAAAGAGCTCTCTGTCATTTTTTTCCTGTGATGTACCTCCTAGAACAGCAGAAATGTTTGAGATGTGTTTAAGTAGCTGGGCTGGAATTAAAAGAGGGAGGGGGGGAAGCCCAATTCACACCATCTGGCAAAAAGATCACCCACGAATTAAGTTCTCTGATGGCTGCAGGAAGCACAGGGAGGTTTTTTCCACGCTCCCTCGAAGGATCCAGCAGCGCTGCAGGAGGGATGAGTTGTCACACGTTGTCACAGCTCTTTGGATTTCTGCTCCCCGCTTCCATCCCTCCTCAGGTCACCCAAAGCACGGCGCAGCCTCGGTGGTGGAACAGCAGCTCAGCAGAAGCAGGAGAAGCCCGGCCAGCAACAGATTTAATTTATTAAGATAAACACGGTCTAAGGCTTCACATTGCTTTAAAAAATAAACATGGTTAAGGAATACGAAAACAAAGTGGCTTCGCTACATGTAGTCGGTTCAGGCGTTCTTCAGAAAGATCTTCTCTACGTAAGATCAGCGACGTCCCGGTTGCGTGCCCTTCCATGGTCGGTGAACAACACCTCTGCCCCGAAGTTTTAAGAAGCCCCCCTGAGAAGAAGGGGCAGAAGGGGAGAGGGACAGGAATCTCAGTCTCCGAAACGAACATCTAAAAGCCTTGACACCACGACGGTGTTGGCTCCACCTCTTTAATGGTTGTTCTTCGCCGCCTCTTTGGCTGCAATAATCAGAGGAGTGAGACTCGACAGAGGCTTCGCGATTTTCAGGAACTGGTGCTAGGGAGGAGGAAAAAGAAAAAGGGTTAAAATGCTTTTCACACCAGGCCTCAGAAGGCTGGTGGCTACTCAAAATATTGGCATTGAGTCTAACAACCTATTCTCATCTCTCAACAGATGAAACCAAAAGGTTTGTTACCACCACCACAAACTTGTTATGAACAGATTGCACCCAACACATGCCAAACTCTTTAGGTTTTTTGTACATGTTCAAGACCAAAGGGAATTATACAGGCTGTGGGAGCTGGGATTGTTCAGTCTGGAAAAGAGAAGACTTCAGGGGGACCTAACAGCTGCCTTCCAGTACCTGAAGGGAACCTATAGGAAGGCTGGGGAGGGACTTTTTACAAGAGTGTCCACTGATAGGACAAGGGGAAATGGGTTTAAGTTGAAGGAGAACAGATTTAGATTGGATTTTAGGAAGAAATTCTTCAGTACGAGGGTGGCAAGACTCTGGAATAAATTGCCCAGAGATGTTGTGGCTGCCCCCTCCCTGGAGGTGTTCAAGGCCAGGTTGGACGGGGTCTTGAGTAGCCTGATCTAGTTGAGAGGTGTCCCTGCCTGTGACAGGGAGGTTGGATTAGATGATCTCTGAGGTCCCTTCCAGCCTGGGCCAGTCTGTGATTCTATAAAGTCACGTGAAATCTAGAGCGAAGTTCACAAGCTGTTCTCAATACAAAAAAGCAACTATATCCCACAGGACTTCTGAGCATCAGAAGGGATCGATCACCCAGGTAACACACTTCAGAGATTGGGGGAAAAAAATAAAAAAAATTTAAAAATCAGAGGACAAAAGGTACTTAAAAGCAGGTAGATGTGTAACAGGCAAAATGTTCTCCTGCTCTGAGGAGAAAAACATTAATGTTCTCTGGTTTCTTGGGCTGGAAAGTCCAGGAGAAAAAGTGATCTTTCAATTACTGCCACTGATTAATACCTCATTAATCTCAGAAAGCAGCAACACATCCAAAACTGAACCTGCCAGCCAAAGTAGTGGACAGAAAGGAAAACACAAGAAGGAACTCTCTCAGGGCTGAGGTACGAGTGCTCGCGGTCACAGATTTATTTCACAAAGCCACATTTTCCACACCCACGGAAAATTTGACAGAAGGAAGACATGAACCACCCCTCTCAGCCATAAAAAGCCCGGCAGCGAGGCCCTCCCGTTTCACCAGGGGGTCACACTGAGACACCAGGTTCTCAGTGAAGTAACTGATGACAGAGTGGTGGGACCCTGGCACAGGTCACCCAGAGCAGCTGTGGCAGCCCCTCCCTGGCAGTGCCCAAGGCCAGGATGGACGGGGCTTGGAGCGACCTGGGCTGGTGGGAGGGGTCCCTGCCCAGGGCAGGGGGTGGAACTGGATGATCTTTAAGGTCCCTTCCAACCCAAACCAGCCTGTGATTCTATGAAAACACCAAGCTTCTCCGCTTAACACAAGCCATATGTATTCCAGAGAGCTCCGTGGTCCGTCCACCAGAACCAGCAGAACGTCTGAGAGAAGCCCCTCTGCTGTCCAAATCAGAACAAGCTTGGTCAGATCCAGACACCACGCTGAGATGCCGCAGCGAGCTGCGTGATGAAACCACAGGAATCGAGGGGGTCACATCTGGTGGGCCTGGGACACAGCTGGTACGGGAGGTTGGTGACAGAACAGCTGCACAGCTACTGCCCCCTCTGCTCTGCCCTGCTGAGACCCCACCTGCAGTACCGCATCCAGCTGTGGAGCCCTCAACACAAGAAGGACGTGGAGCTGTTGGAGCGGGTCCAGAGGAGGCCACAGAGCTGCTAAGGGGCTGGAGCTCCTCTGCTCCGAGGACAGGCTGAGGGAGCTGGGGCTGTTCAGCTGGAGAAGAGAAGGCTCCTGAAGGGGAGACCTTAGAGCACCTTCTCCTGCCTGGAGGGGCTACAGGAGAGCTGGGGAGGGACTTTGTATAAGGACATGTGATGATAGGAAAAGGGATGATGGTTTTAAACTAGAGCAGGATTGCTTTAGATCAGATATTGGGAAGAAGTTCTTCACTCTGAGGGTGGTGAGACCCTGGCCCAGGTTGCCCAGAGGTGCTGGAGGCTCCATTCCTGGAGACATTCCAGGTCAGGCTGGATGGGGCTCTGAGCAGCCTGCCCCAGTGACAGCTGTCCCTGCTCTCTGCAGGGGTTGGACGAGATGACCTTTAACGGTCCCTTCCAACCCAACACATTCTATGATTCTATGGAAAAGCGAGTAGTCTGTTAACACTTTATCCGAGGTTTTGGACTTGGTTCTGGATTTTTGGTTTTTTGGGTGGGGGATTTTCTGTTGTTTTTTTTCCTAGCAGGTTACCTTAGCTGTGCTTCTGCCTTCAGCTGACACAGTGTTTAAGACCCTAAACGAGACCTCACCATAAGCCCAACCTCGCTCGGGAATGCACGACGCCGCTGATTCGGCGCCGCTCCCCAGCACCCACCTGCAGCAGCTCTTTCGCGGAACCTCTCTTCTCCACATCCATCTCCAGACAGCGATTTAAAAAGTCTCGGAATATGGGTGAAAGCTTTTCCGGATTCTGCAGTTCCGGAGTCCCGTTAGTAGCAATGAGATACAGCGCCTAAAGCAAAACCCAATGAAATGGGGCGTTACAAAGGCTCGATTCCCTTTCTGGATCACCAACACCCATTCCTCCTCTTCCTCCCTCCCTGGTTCAATGAGGAGGTAAAAAAAAAATCCACCTTATCAGGGTGACCAACCGATGCTTAAGTTTCAGCAAACAGAATAGCTGCCAGCCCCATTTTTTGTCATGTGGACGGGATCCAATCCTTTATTGTTTTTCCTTTGTAATCTGGGTTTGGATCCTGTAGCCCTCTCAAGGGATTAGGAGGACAAAAAACAACATTCCAGACCATGTTTATGCAGGGAAGTTAACTGGCATGACTCTACTAGTGAGAGACTCCTGCAATAACTCCCTCCTCACGGGAAGGTACCCCTGGGCAAAGAGATTTTCTGCTGTCTGCGCTTTGCCTGAGCAAAGATTCAACACGACAAAGACGCAGTTGGCTCCTTACAGAAGTTGCCCAGCAGACCCCTCGAGGAGCTTTTAATCTCTTGCAGAAAGAAGCAAGTTTCACTCAGTCACCACCCTCCTTTAACTCAACACCCATTTTCTTTCTTGCTGCTGCTCTTCTCTCCCCAAAACCCCTTCCAGTGAAGGAGAAGGAAACAAAAGCCAAAATGAACTTTTCTAGATCCCCTCATCCTGTGTTGCCGAGCGAGATGCCATAAACCTTGGCTTTATTAAGAGCAGTTCCGCTCCTACGAACTGACAGCATCTCACCTTTCATTACAAACTACACAAGGGAAAGACATCAAAAGGCTTAAGTCATGTCTAACGGCTTATTAAGCTTGTAGCTTTATTTGGAGCCTGCACGGAGGAACAATCCATCAGAAGCTCCATTTATAGAATAGTAACACGTCGTATTTTTGAACTTGAGAACTCTTCTGCACTCGCAAGGCGCAAGGATTCAAGAAGTCGGCTGCTTTGGTGCCTTCAGGTCCTCCTTCTGCCTCTTATCAGCACCTCCAGGAAGTGGGAAATTCTGAACGTGCACGATCTAACCCAGCAGAGACTAGACTAGAGGGTCAGGAAGAACCCACACCTCTGCTACGGCTTAGAACCAAATTTATCTTGATCTCACTACAGCATCAACAGGGCTGCAGGTGGGAAACACACACCAGAGGATTCAGCCACCCCCTTCAATTCCAGCAGCTGCTACTCGCTTACCCTCAGGGGGTTCTCGTTGAGGTAGGGGGGCTCTCCTTCGATCATCTCGATGGCCATGATCCCCAGCGACCAGATGTCCACCTTGGGGCCGTACGCTTTGCGCGTCACCACTTCGGGCGCCATCCAGTAGGGGGTCCCCACCATGGTG
Source organism: Apaloderma vittatum (assembly GCF_000703405.1). Lineage (NCBI taxonomy): Eukaryota > Metazoa > Chordata > Aves > Trogoniformes > Trogonidae > Apaloderma > Apaloderma vittatum. Next base: position 6,082 of record NW_009700905.1, read on the forward strand.
CTGCGTTTGCTCTGCTCAGGGGTGATCTGGGCGCAGAAGCCAAAGTCAGCTGGAAAATTCAAGATGGGGAGTAGGGGGAAGAAACAAACTCAGAAATCAGTAAGTTTTTGGCAAAACCGATGCTCGTGAGTGAGAGATCTGTGGTACAACATCACCCCACTGATGATTTGTCTAGGAGAACAACGGGGATTGGTAAATAACTATATTTGGATCTTATTTACCCAATATATAAATTATCTACCCAATATATAAATACATTATTTATATATTTACCCAATATATAAACCATCCCTCAAACAGGATTTGCTTCACAGGGCAAACAGTGTTGTGAATACATTTAAAGTACCTAAATTTGCACTGATTATTGCACTGACTATTTTCTTCGATTAGACAGAAAGATGGAGAGCCCTCATACAAAGATCTCCACGTCCTGTGTCTCGTCTGCATTTGATTTAACGAAGGAAAACTAATTCTGTTCTTGTGAGACCAGCAGAACCGACACAGCAAGAAGCACTGCCCATCCTGACCCCCTAAGGCACTGCAGGTCTAATTTTAGGCGGAATGATGAAAATTAAACTGATCCCTAGCTGAGCTTTCATCACAGGTAACAACCAGGGAGAGGTACATATGGTTCGTAAACACAGCAAATCGCCAGCAGAGCCAACAAGCAGCTCACGTCCAGAAGGTTACTGCAGCATATCCACCACAGGGACTTTTCTAACTTGAAATAGCAGCCCGGTACCTGCACACTGTGCTCAGAGAAGTTATTCCATAAGAACAGAGTTATTCCACGAGAACAGAGCCAATAATCCAAAGAACCGATGGTAGCAAAGCGCAGCTTTAGTCTAAAACGCAATTCTGTGCAGAAGACTCCACCTTCTTACTCAGCATATCTGCACTGTGTGAGTTTTGAGTCATATCTGCTGTCACTGCTGACAAAAATAGGTTTATTTATGCCTGCTGGGTGCTAGCCAACAGAGCTGAGAGGGAGAGCAAGGAAGCGCAGCTCCGTTAAAGCTCTAGGTGGAAGAGAATTATTCACCATTTTCCAGACTTCTCTCTGCACGGGCAATGGCAAGCACAACAGCTGCCTTAGCACCTGAGGGGCAGAAAGCTCTTCATTCCCAGTGGTAACACAAGGACAAAGCAACATTTAGAGTCCAATCTGGGTCGCAGTCGTACGATGAAATGTTTTCTGGTTACACATTTCTCAATTCTCCTTCCACTCCCCTTGACGCCCGAAGTCCCTGCAGTTTTATTTCCAGACTGAAGGGATCACCCACAAAGAAAGACATCTTCAAACCCAGCTTTCTAGACTGCAGTAGAATCATAGAACAGAATCCCAGAATCATCAAGGTTGGAAAGGACCTTTAAGATCATCAAGTGAAACCTACAGCCCCACACCATCCTAACACTAAACCAGCTCCTGAAGTGCCACGTCCAGACGGTTTTTAAACACATTCAGGGATGGTGACTCCATCACTTCCTTCAACAGCCCATTCCAATGCTTCACCGCCCTTTCAGTGAAGAAGTTTTTCCTAATATCCAATCTAAACTCCCCCTGGCGCAACTTGAACCCGTTCCCCCTTGTCCTAGCATTAAAATACTGTTATTTCAGTCCACCAAAAACAGGTGGCCCAAAGCTAAATGACCATCAAACCTCACTTTGAGTCTGGTGGCAGCTCACAAGGATTCGTGTTTGCTTGTCTGCGACAAAACCAAAGCCACAGTCACACCTACAGGAGTGTTTCTTCATCACCACAGCACCAAGGGTCTCAAATACCCTGGGTCTGGGTCGATAAATCATCACCAGCAACCTTCCCCACCTACTTAGCTTGACGGAGCCGTCCATTCCCAGCAGGATGTTGTCACTCTTGATGTCTCTGTGAATAACTTGGTTTGAATGGAGGAATTCCAAAGCCTGAAGACACTGAAAAAAAATAAAAATAAATAATGGAGATATCCTTACTTTGCATGAAATATTCACCAGTCCCAATCGGCCAACTAATGGACTCTAGCAAGTTGCATTTTGAGTAGAGAGAGCTTTGCATCTCAAGAGTCTTTCACACCTTCAATGCGCGCGGGGCTACAGAGATACCCCACTGGGATCAGCAGGTCCTGGGAGGACAAGTTAGTCCCAAACCACCTGGGGAACAGGCGTAACCAAGAGGATTCCAATCCCATTTTGCACTCCAGTACCCCCTCTAGGGTGGAACATATTAGGTTTCCATTAGGATTATGAGCTGCAACCTCCCAGATGAACTCTGTCCTCTAAAAGAACATTCCGGAAGCTGGAGACGGCCACTCTGTGGAGTCAGGGACAGGTCACAGAAAGCCCGGGTCCCCTTCCCAACCGCCGAGAACAAGCACTGCTTTACCTCCCGGCACACGGCTGCGATCTGTCCTTCGTCCATGCAGGTCTCCGTCACAACATCTGTCAGGGAACCTCCCGCCAAGTACTCCATGACCACCCAGAGCTCTTCTCCTACAAGGTAACTGAAGAGCCAAAACCAGGTTTTAAAATCAGCATGTGTGAGCCTGGCACCATGAAGCTTGAGCAGCATATTTAGAAGTACCCGGGCGCCAGGCACCAGGTGGCCACGGAAGGTTCTCTACACAGGAGGATCTGACCATGACCTGAACAAGCAGAGAGAAGGGCGAGTGCACAAAATCAAAGAAGAGAGGTAACGGGAGAGCAGGCTACAAGCATCCTGGCCATAGAAACAAGGCTGATCTCTTTCTTTTTGCCACGGAAAGGGCCCAGAGGAAGATGAAGAACCGCTCGTAACGACAAATGAGGACACCTTGCTGGATGCAAAAGCAATTCTAAAGAGTGGTAAGAGGAAAGTCAAATGGGCAGGTCTTGGCCAGAAAGGTTCATAGGAAGATGGGGAGGAGACAGCTGAAGTGAGGTTGAGTTTTCTCAGCCACTTGGGATTCTCTTATCTGCTGGGAGTGTGTGTGCTCATGTCTAAAAGAGGAAGATCTGGGATGAAGACTTCAGCATTAACTCATTTTGAGGAAAAAAAAAAACAAACAAACAAGAAAAACCCAAACCACCAACCACTTCCGCCTTTTTGGGTTCATCTGGTACAACAGCAACACAATGTTCCGCAACAGATACATCAGGATTACACATTCCTGAAAGAAGGAATCATCAGCTTGAAAACTTGAAAATCCACCTCCGCAGCCTGTACTCCCATTTTTTAAGGGAGTGGACAGATGAGTCAAGACGGAGGGCAGAGATCTAATTAAAAGCTTCTGCTGGCATTAGAGTCCATCAAGCAGATGTTGGCTTTGCTCTCAAACACTGACTCGACTGAAGAGGGACTAGTGAATTTGCTGGGAGCCAAAGGCATAAAGTAAGAGAGGTTGTAGGCAACAATTAGCTCGAAAGCAACAGCAAAGGAGAAAGAAACTAAGCCCAACTGACGGCTCTTGCTGGGAAAACATTTTCCTGCTGCCCAGTGTGACCCTGCCCTGGTGCAGTTTGCAGCCGTTCCCTCTGGTTCTGTCGCTCCTTCCCCGTGAGAAGAGACCAGCCCCAACCTCTCCACAACGTCCTGTCAGGCAGTTGCAGAGAGGGATGAGGGCTCCCCTCAGCCTCCTCTTCCTCAAACTCAACAGCCCCAGCTCCTTCAGTCGCTCTTCATCACATTTATTCCCCAGCTCTGTCGCCCTCCTCTGCCCTCGCTGCAGCCCCTCGAGATCTCTCTTGGGTTGAGGTGCCCAGAACTGGACACAACACTCCAGGGGTGGCGTCCCAAGGGCCGAGCACAGGGGGGCAATCCCCTCCCTGCTCCTGCTTAGGGACTCAAGAGGAGACACTGCCAAAAACAGATTGGCAAACCCAAGAAAACGGTCCCGCAGTTCCAAGAAGCCAGCGAAAGCATCCCAACAGGAGCTCGATTCAGCGCGCAGGAAGCCAACGGGCACGTTTCGGCCAGGTAGGAGGGACGCAGCTCTCCAGCACCAAGATCCTGCAGCTGCAAAGCTGAAGCAGTGCTCAAAGAAAAGCTATTTCCTTGGGGGAAAAAAAAAAAAAGGTGAGAGAAAGCGGAGGACAAAAGCAGCTGCACCTCCTGCCATCTCGTTCAAACTTCCGGCGACAAAAGCTGCAGCTGGGATGGCCCAGCATCACTTCCCTGTGCCCACACCCCATCCACAAAATTTCAGGAGTGGGTTTTTCCCCTCCCTTCGACAAGGCAGCTCTTTACAGCCACAGCACCCTATAAATTCAGCGTCGCAACCGATGCTGCAGTAACACAAGGACTTTTTTTTGGCTAAGACCTCAAAAGCCTGTCAAAGAAACCTGTGACAGAAACAGCTGATAGGATTTTCATGCAGGTGTGTGCAAATACTCCCCGACTTCCCAAATTGATTCTAGGTCACTGCATCTTCAAAAAATACAATAAGAACTGAGCTGCCAAGATGAAAGCCTGCAGCTCATCCCACCTGGACACTCTTTACCCTACAAGAACATGAGTCCAGAGTTCATGAGGACTAAGAGGACGCTGGCAGCGAATCCAAGCCACCATGCAACGCTTTTGGCTGTTGGGCTCTTAGATGTCAACGCCGACAGTTTGTGACTGCTCCCTGGAATTCAAAACTCGGAGATGCAAGAATTTCTTGCACTTTCAAAAGGAGCTCCTTCCCCTCAAACAGGCATATTTACCAGTTGTTCTTTCCAAAAGCGTTCAACCTCCAAAGAGCCATTGCCAGCCTCACGTACAACATCAACCCCCCCGTGGGGAGGAGCTCTCACAGCCACGTTTGTTCGCAGACTTGAGTCTTTTACTGCTTTGAGCTCTAGTGACCAGAATTTTCATGGCTACATGTGTTTATTTTAAGAATAGTTTACACTCAGTGTGACTTGCTTCTGTCATCGCGGTAGTCCGAGGGACATCAGCTCAAGAGCTTCTCACAAGTTACAACTGACGAGACAAGAGGAAATGTCTTCAAGTCATGCCAGGGGAGGTCGAGGTTAGACATTAGGTAAAACTTCTACATGGAAGGGGTTACCAAAGATGGAACAGGCTGCCCAGAAGTGGTTGAATTCCCATCCTTGGGTGTGTTTAAAAGCCGTCCAGATAAGGTGCTCAGGGACATGGTGTAGAAGAGGGCCTGGCAGAGTTAGTTAACGGTTGGATTTGATGATCTTGAAGGTCTTTTCCAACCAGAATGATTTTATGATTCTAAGACCAAGTGGGTCTGGACCTAGATAAGCTGTTGGGTGCAGCTCTTACAGTAATGGGAAGCAGGGATTCAAGAAGGAGCTGTCACACATGGATGTAAAGTAAGGAGACCACAAAGCCCAGCTCTGAGCAGGGAATAACTCCACTCCCTCTGTCTTCCAAGGTCTGTACCAGGTCTCCTTTTCTCCTTCACTCACATCCACAAAATCCCGAATTTGCTTGGTTCTGTGTCAGCTGCCACTCACCCTTGTCACTCTTACGCCACTGTGAAGAAAACCTCAGTAGACAGCCACAGGGACAAGATTGCCTTCTCACCCTGGAAGGAGTTTGCTCCTCCACAAGCGGAGTGTCAGCATTGCTCAGTGGAAGAGGAAAGAAGAGGAAGAGAAAAGCAAGGACAAACAACACAGCTCACGCTATTTCTCCTCCAGCAGCGGGAAGGAAGTGTTTTGTTGTGTCCAGTTTGGCAAAGGAGAGAAATGAAAACCAGGGTCCTGTCAGCATAACCGTGCCTGCGTTTGCTGCCAGCATCTCTAGTGAGAGCTTTGGAGAAACCCCACTAATACCAACTGAGATACCTGCTTCTCCTAGAATACAGAGAGAGGCCACCATTAAGAAACGGGAGGTGGTTCTACATCTGCATGAAGCTGTGACAAGATCACTTAAGATGGTGACGAGGAAGCGTTTTCCAGAGTCCCTTTGCCAACTCTTCAAACCACGACATACCTGTCCAAGTAGTTGACAATGTTGGGGTTTTTGTTTTCCCTCATCACGAGAATTTCATTAATAATCAGTTCTTTTTTGGGCTGCTGCTGCAAATTCATCTGTTTGATTGCGACCTGTAGCGGAGAAAGACCGAGTAAAGCATGATTACCGGAATCCCCCAGAAAACCACCAGTACTGGTGTCAATCATTTCAGTCCCGTGCTCACATGAATCAGGAAAACACTTTTTCATTGTGGGTTGCTCAGCCATTTAGCAACTCTGTGAGCTCCTGCAGCCAGAATTTCTTCTTCACTGAGGGGTGAGACCCCAGCACAGGTTGCCAGAGAAGTTCCTCATCCCTGGCAGTGCCCAAGGCCAGGCTGGATGGGGCCTGGAGCAACTTGCTCTGGTGGGAGGGGTCCCTGCCCAGGGCAGGGGGGTTGAAACCAGGTGGATGGACTTTAAGGTCCCTTCCAACTCAAACCATCCTGCAATTCCAACTCAGGAACTGGAAAAGGGGGTGAAGGAGTTTCAGAAAAAAAGCACAATTAAGGAATTCACCAGTGGATAAGGCTGGCATTGTACAAATGCAAAGCAGACATGCGTTGCTGCAGATTTCCATAAATATATTTGGAATAATGCATACACTTTCCTCTTTTAAAATCCTCCATCTAGCAATAACTGTTTCCACAGATACTGCGTAGCCACATCCCTACTAGCTCATTACGCACGCGTGTGATACACAGGGCACTTATCAGTATTCGGGGGAAAAAAATAAAAATACAGGCAGACACTGCTTGTCTCTCAATTCAAGGGCAGAAGGCAAGCAGGCAAAGGGTGGGAAAGGTTCTACTTCTGTGCAAGTGAACTAGTAAAAGTGTAAGAAGCAAAGGAGCAGAGAGTATATAAAAGTGTTTAAATGGGGACAGGCAGGAATCTTGGGAATGAAGAGATAAAATTCTGCTGAGGAACTCACCAGTTTGAACATTTGCTTCTAGCCTTTGTAGCCAGAGAGATTCTTTACAAATGCAAAATGATTCAAAAAATCAAAACTCAGGAAAGAATTTTTTTCCAGTTCTCTGCTCAGACCACTCAACCATGTCTCATTAGTACGGAAAAAAATACCTCATTACAAACAAGATGGCATGAACCCCTGAACGACCGTCTTTATTCTGTAGCATCAACTCGAATTTTTAGGACACAATCCAAAATCCACTGCTGAGGCTGTCTGGTAGCACTTACCTCTTGTCCTGTAGCTACATCCATTGCTGTGTAAACTGTACCTGAGGCTCTAAACAAAAGAGAGAAAAGAAAAAAAAACCACCCTAGCGCCTCATAGCAAGACTGAGAGCATAACACATGCCCCTTCCCACTTGTCTGTTTGAAGGGCTCTCACCCATTCCTTTTCACACAATAATTCCAGTGGTGAATGTAATCTGAAATATTTCTGAGTCAAGACTGCTGTTGCAGCAGAAGCCAGGGAATTTATGGAGAACAAAGTCCCTCGTAAGGGAAAGAAAAAGCCAATCTGTGATTTGAAGATCGCCTTGCATGCTGAAAATAAGCAGTTCCTTCCCTGGCTGCAGCTATATTTAGCAACCTGATCACTTAATGATGTATTTTCTTACATTAAAACACAATTACAAAAAAAAAAAATATCCAATCCCTGTGAATCCAGACTTTGCCAGGAAAGGAAGAAGAGATGAGCAGGTCAGGGTGGAACCCACCAAAACAACCCCCAAAAAAACCCCCAAATAAACCAACTTGCCAAAGCATCACAGTTTTTCCAGCAAACTAACTTAGCCCGGTTTCAGTGCTTCCTTCTTAGCTTAAGGCAAGGTAGAGGACAGAGAGGAGGAGAATATACTAACCCTTGTCCAATCTTCTCGAAACACGTGTACTTCTTTTTTGGATCACCCACACTCACAATACTTCCTACAAAGAGAAAGAGAGAAAGAGGGAAAGACGGAAAAAAGAGAGAGAGAAAGCAAGAAAGAGATGAGAGAGAGAGAGAGGGAAAAAAGAGAGTAAGAAAGAGAGAAAGAAAGAGAGAAAGAAAGAGAGAAAGAGAGAAAGAGAGAAAGAGAGAAAGAGAGAAAGAGAGAAAGAAAGAGAGAAAGCGGGAAAACGAGAAAGATATGAGAGAGAGAAGAGGAGGGGGAGGGAGCGAGGGAGGGAAAGGAGATAAAGAGAAAGAGAAAGAGAGAGAAAGTGAGAAAGATGAGAGAGAGAAAAAGAGAAAGAGAGAGAGGTGAGAAAGATGAGAGAGAGAAAAAGAGAAAGAAAAGAGAAAGAGAAAGAGAAAGAGAAAGAGAAAGAGAAAGAGAAAGAGAAAGAGAAAGAGAAAGAGAAAGAGAAAGAGAAAGAGAAAGAGAAAGAGAAAGAGAAAGAGAAAGAGAAAGAGAAAGAGAAAGAGAAAGAGAAAGAGAAAGAGAAAGAGAAAGAGAAAGAGAAAGAGAAAGAGAAAGAGAAAGAGAAAGAGAAAGAGAAAGAGAAAGAGAAAGAGAAAGAGAAAGAGAAAGAGAAAGAGAAAGAGAAAGAGAAAGAGAAAGAGAAAGAGAAAGAGAAAGAGAAAGAGAAAGAGAAAGAGAAAGAGAAAGAGAAAGAGAAAGAGAAAGAGAAAGAGAAAGAGAGAAAGAGAAAGAGAAAGAGAAGAAAGAGAAAGAGAGAAAGAAAGAAAAATTATTTTATAAGTACATTTTCATACAGCCATAAGAACCAGCTCAATTTCAAGAGCAGCCCCAGAGCAGGCTCTGCTGAGCTTCATGAACCACTGATCAGGAACCCGGAGGCGCTCGAAGCCCAAGGAAGTTCTCGGTTATTTACCCACACACCAGCTGCAGCATTGCCCTCTCCCCGGTACTGCCCTTCAGAAACGGTGGAACACAGACATTAAGCACATTTAATTTTCACTAGCAGCCGGTGACTGCACCCTGCCAGGCATAGGATGGGGATACTTGGCCTTCACACATGTAAATACAATTATTTCCTGGAATCATGACGCTTATAGTCACTCAAAGCTTCACACACACACTGGATGATCCAAGATGCTGCTGCACTGCAGCATCCTCTGAATTTGGAGTCCATGGCCCCTCACTATAAGAAGAAATTCTTTACCAAAAGCCACTGGGAATGGGCTGTCCAGGGCAGGGGGGAGTCCCCGTCCCTGCAGGGATTATGTAGACGCGTTGCTCAGGGATGTGGTTTAGTCGAGGACTTGTCAGGGAGTGTTGGGTTAAGGGTTGGACTTGATGGTCTTAAAGGTCTTTTCCAATCTGGGTGATTCTGTGATCTTAGAGGAAAGAGCCTTTTGCAAATCTAGCCAGATATTTCCATACACCACAACAATTTCTGACAGTATTAAAGTATTTATGATGCTTCTGTACCAGCACGGCCATTACTGACCCCATGATTGGGTTGCAAGACGACCTTTCAAAGCCTTCCCTGGCCTGGGCAACGCTCAGCGGCTCTTTGAGGTACCCAGCAGTCAGGGCAGGTTTTAGCAGCAGCTACCACATGCCTGCAGCATCGCTCTGGTTTTGGAGAGCAACCCAAGGCACTCTCAGTTCGTTCTCCCCTAAAGTGGCTGTTCAGCGAGTAGTTCTGGAGCCTCTACTACAAGAATCACAGAACCATAGAATCACAGAATTGTCAAGGTTGGAAGG
>NW_009700906.1:0-1598 GCF_000703405.1 Apaloderma vittatum
TGCCCCCTCTTTTGAGATCACAGCTGAGATTTAGCTCAGGCGAGGCAGAAAGGAGCCAGCCTGATGATTCCCAGCCCTCCCGCAGACCCTCCTCCTTCAATCTTTGCCTCGATTTCCCCAAATCAATTTCCCCAGCTCAAGCACTCTTAGAGATCCGATGGGTGGTTTCACCCGCCTTCTCATGTCACACCGTTCAGCACATTCCCTCTCCCCTCCTAATTTGGGAAGGGACCAGCCAACACAATCCCCAGTAACCACATGTTGGGGAGGACCCGGGCTCCCCACAGCCCCCGCCTTGTTGCGTGGGTGTAATGTCATGGAACCATCCTCATCCTCCATGGTGCTGAAGAGGCTGGTGGGCACAGATCTTGGGGTGGGAACACAGAGGAGGAGACAGGAAACCAAAGCATCGGTGACAGCTCGGTCAAGGTGTGAACCAGCAGCAGGGCCTGAGCTTTCTGCCATCCACTCTGGGGACAGTAGCCTTGACACCTGGGTAAGGGGCACCAAAGGGGTCCTGGGCAGTCTTCGCCTCTGGAGGAAAGAAAAGCAGGGTACTGAGCTGTTCACCATGGTGGAAAGATAAGGAGCTGTGGCATGAGCTACTGTAAGAGGAATTAGAAAATAAAAAATCCACACTGTTCCTCCTGTCAAAAAAACCCAAAACAGTAAACCAAACTAAGTAAATCCACTAGCTACCTGCATACCCACCTGAGCCCCTCCACGTGGAGACAAAAATGGGCCTCAAGAAGCCCAATGTGAGCCAAGACACCCTGATGGGAAGCAAAGCAGCTGAGGTCACACCTGGGGTCATGGTGCTGTGAGACTGATTCTCCACCAAGAGAGCCCCACTCAGAAACAGACCTGGGGAGAAGACAGAGCCAAGGGGAGAAGCAGGTGCCCATCTGAGAAGGGGGAGTGCTCGAGCAGCTGTGGAGGGCTCCTGGCCTTCAAGCAGGGCCAAATCATCACGCAGACCTCTTGAAAAGGCTCTTTTCCTGCACAAAGGGAAAGTGTCACCTACTCCACCTACTCTTATCATCCGGTGGTCCTGTCCTGCATCTCCAGCATCCTACATCCCACATCACCTGAGAGGTCCTGCCTGGCCTCTCCAGCAATCTGCATTGCGAATCCAGCATCACTTCTGGGGGTCTTGCCCTGCTCAGTGAGTGGAGGCTCCGGAAAATGCTGGGCCGGGACCAGGGAGTGACATGTCTGGGCACAGCAATTGTCGCCTGGTTTTGGAGACTTGCAGCACCTGCAGGGACGTGGGATGGGAGTGAAGATAATGGAGAAACCCAAGGTCAATGGAGAGAGTTCTCAGGCAGTGGTTGTGGGGAATAGCAGGGGTTCCAAGCAGTAAACACCCCCCTGCCACGGTAATGGGGTGATTTGGGGATTCATGGAGAAGGAACCCCTCCCAGTCTTGCTGCTTTGTGCCCAGTGGTCCCACGTTGGGGCGGGGGCACCGGTGCCCAATGATGGGATCTCCCTGAATGCCCCAGAGAAAATTTCCTCCCCTGGCAGGGTGGATGGGCAGGATCCCACCGGATCCTACCCTCTCCACAAGAACTCTGGGGGATGAGGTCTGAAACCTC
>NW_009700907.1:0-482 GCF_000703405.1 Apaloderma vittatum
GAGCACTGAGCTCAAGGCCCTCAGCCTCTCTGTAATCACCCTGGTCTTGAGGCTTCCCAATCCCATCTAAAGTGACCTTTGGCTCCTCTCCCAGGTGTTTGCAGATGAAACCACAGTGGTCATAGGCCGAGAAAAACTGAGTGAGATTTAGGCCTGAAGTGGCAGAACAAATGGCATTGTCTTTAAACTGAGAGTGGGAAGATTCACACTGGGTAGAAGAAGAAAATATTTAATGATAAGGATGTCAAGGCACTGAAGAGTTTATTGAGAGAAGTGGATGCCCCCTCCCTGCAAGTGTCCAAGGTCAGGAACTTTGAGCAAGCTCAACTAGTGACAGATGTCCCTTCATATGGCCAAGGTGCTGGACTAAATGTTCTTTTAGATTTTTTCAACTCAAAGCATTCTCTGATTCTTTGATTTTCATATCCACCACTCCATCTCTACAGGGGGGAAAATTTACTGCCTACACCAAGCAATTTGAG
>NW_009700908.1:0-471 GCF_000703405.1 Apaloderma vittatum
TGCTGTTGGAGTTACCTATACCTGACAAATTCTAAGTCAGAAGGAGGGTCGTCTTCACGTATAAAACAAAAACAAAGTGCTGAAACTAAAGGTTCCCTCACTCAGGTGATAATACCTTTCAGCTGTGTTACTGCTGTTTCTTAAATTCTTTGAGTGGGAGGTTACTTCCAGTGATTCCACCTACGTCCTTGTTTCACATGCTGTCAGACCAGAGTGTAGTGCTGTGATGCAATGATAATGTCAGACAGGAGTTTCACATTCTCTCTAGAAGAGCACGTAGCTGTTTCCTGGGTCAGGAAAGAAAGGAATTTGTGAGTAATGTGTTACAATGTGGTGCAGCCTTGCAACATTCTTTTTGGGGTTCTGGATGTGTCTGTGTGCTGTGTGTGCGCTCTGTGTGTTTTGTTGTTTGGTCACAATGTTTGTCAATAGAGCTATTGTGTGCCTGCATGTGCTGCCCAAAGGCTGCCA
>NW_009700909.1:0-2291 GCF_000703405.1 Apaloderma vittatum
GTATTGCTGTGGGCAGTGCTCGGTCCGGGCAGGGAGGGCGGTCGGTGCTCTGCTGGCCTCGGGGCTGGGTCGCTAACCTCGCCGAGGTAACATGAGGAGGTGCTGAAATGTTGGAGCTGTGTTAAAATTCAACTTTTGCCTCAGGGCTGTAAAAATCGGACCTCTCCCTCGCAGTGCATCGGTGTCTGTAGTAAGACTCAGACATTGTTAGATTTCCCTGGGTTACAGGGGTGAGTAACTTACCCTTCTGATTTGGGCTCCTTTGGCTTCATCAGTTGGTCCAACAGCTCCTGATACAGCATCCTGAACTGCTGGCGTGTCCTTCTTCCTAACTTGCATCCAGAGGCTCCGCGAGGCTCCCAGCACGTATAAATCTTGCACTCTTGAAAGCATGATTGAGGCCAGTGCCTTGGGTTTTTAGATTTATTTTTTTTTCTCAGAGGATTAGGATGGGCTTTTGAAGCAAGATAGAGAGCTTCTTGCTGTAAATCCTGTGCAAAAGGAACCTGATGCACTCAGTTTCAAAATGATAAAGGAGAGATAGCTACCTTTTCTGGAATCCAATTGAGAGCAAAACAGCCCACAAAGTACTCTAAATACATTCTGCCGGATGGCTTAAATGCCAACATTAGTGGAAAAGGAGAATCTAAAGTTATTTTTTACAGAAATAACAAAGTGCTAGCATGCACTTTAATTTAAACTGTGCAGAAATGCACTGTATAATCTACAGTTTCACCCTAATACTGTTTTCAGTAAGCAGGACAAATCTATTTCCTGGCAAACGGTTGAACAGATGGCAATCCATTAGGAAACCTGGCTTTTCAAAGGAAAGTATTACTGTTTCAGAATTACACATTCCTTTTCATTCCTAAAACTATGCTTTAAAAATCCATGCTACACAAAAATGCAAATTAGTCCTAATTTATATATAAGCATCTGTTGTCTGTGTCCAGGATATGCCAAACCATTTGGCAGGGGTGCCAACATTACAGTCTCCCTGGTTGTAAGCCAGGGCTGATATTAGTTCAAGTGAGATAAAACATCACAGATTCGTTGGGTGTGACGTTCAAAAGGAGTATACAGACAAGAAGAAACAGATTTAAATACTGCACCTGGCCTGCAGAAGGGTGTTTCATCAGAGGAATACACTTAGTCACCTATAACGTATTGCTGTTACGTCAGCTGAAGAGTGGTGGGCTAAAGCAACCCCAAAATCAACTAGACCAAACCTAGTGCTTCCAGGTATTTCCTCTGTAGTCTGTCTTTCACAGCCGTGTGAAAGAAGGGAAGTGCTACATGGTGAAATTTTCCAGATTTCTGTTGCTTTTATTAAAGCAGACACAGTTATGTTTACTGTCACTATGCTTTGCACATGTCTGGTGTGATTTAGGTGCAGCCCTGAAAAGTCTGGTACGCTCAATCCACTTTGCCATGTCCCACAGAGAGCTCAGTGCAGCGAGAAAATAGAGAGCATTTCAGGAGAGGTGACATTAGTAACCCTGCATTGCTGGGGGAATTGCTGCTTGATCTCTGTCCTTAAGGTATTCTGCACTTCCCCTTGCTAAGGGTCACTGAAATGGTAAAGCATCGGTAATGCATCAGAAATCTGAATTACACTGTGACGTGATCTCCTCCTGGACAAAACATATGTACTGTGTTCTAGTACAGTGTTGGGAGCTTTCTTAAAGCCTGACATAAATGGAATTCAAAATTTGTGTGGTAAAATGAATTACCATTTAAAGGTGAAGGGCATGTTGTGTGTGAATGATTGAAAGCCAATTACATTCTGGAAGATTACTTCAGTCCAAAGCACAGGAATTAATTTCCTTAATTCCTGTCATCATGTGCCTTTCTACCTGCACAAATGTGTGCAAGTACCATTAGGGCTCTTTAATATGTGGAACAAGTTCACAAAATAATGGAAATTTTAATCACTTACAATTTAATCTCAAAGGCTTTTGCCTGACCTTTACGTGGTGCTCGGCTGCAAGGAAGGGAAGGAATCAGCAACTGTTTCGGGGACAAAGCACAGAGCGGTAGAGTTACGTGTGGGTACTGCTCTGGGAGGGTCACCTCAGCGTTTGAGAGCCTTGGGAGGGGTAAGAGCCTGCCTGCCAGGTGTCTTCCAATTGTCAAGTTAGTCTTCTCTGTAAAAAAGGGCTCCCCTCTGATCTTTACAGCAGATGGCTTATATCCTGGATTGATACCACCCTGTTAGTAATCTCCAGTGACCGTCAGACCTCACTGGGGGAATTTTTTAGGCCAATTCAAAGCTTAAACCCTGAGGGTGT
>NW_009700909.1:2322-25300 GCF_000703405.1 Apaloderma vittatum
CTACACTTTGTTCCAGGCTGAGACAAAAACTGACAGTGCTGTCTTTCATACAATGACAAGCAAAAAATATGAGGTTAGGATTTTTTCTTTTTTTTTTTTCATTTTATGTTCAAGGTATGTTTTAAGTACATTCCCAGCTTAATTTCCCTTCATTTGAAAAACCCAGTGTGGTCACTCCAAACCAAAAGGAAAATGTGTAAAAAAAGTCCATGCAATTATTTTTCACTTTGTCCACAGCTATGTCTTTAATTAGAACATGTTTGGCACTGGTTTTGGTTACCGAGAGCTCTCGTTGCTGTTAGTGGCACTTTCCTACACTATTTATTTGTATTGGCATTCCACTTGTCACATGATGCATCTCATCCTTCTCTTGGGACTTGGGTGTGTTAGTTGACAAGAGGCTCAACATGAACCAGCAGTGTGCAGTTGCAGCCCAAAAAGTGAACTGTGCCCTGGGCTGCATCTAAAGGAGTGTGTGTGACCAGCAGGTCGAGGGAGGTGATTCTCCCCTCTCTGCTCTGCTCTGGTGAGACCCCACCTGGAGTACTGCGTCCAGGTCTGGAGCCCACAGTACAGAAAGAACATGGATCTGCTGGAGCGGGTCCAGAGGAGCACCACGAAGATGATCAGAGGGCTGGAGCACCTTTGCTATGAGGATGGGCTGAAGGAGCTGGGGTTATTCAGCTTAGAGAAGAGAAAGCTCTGGGGTGACCTCATAGCAGCCTTTCAATGCAGGAAAGGGGCCTACAGGAAAGCTGGAGAAGGGCTTTTTACGGGGGCCTGTAGTGAGAGGACAAGAGGCAATAGCCTGAAACTGCAAGAGGGTAGATTTTGATTAGATATAAGGAAGAAATTCTTCACCACGAGAGCGGTGAAGCACAGGAACAGGTTGCCCAAAGAGGCTGTAGATGCCCCATCCTGAGTAGTGTCCAAGGCCAGGCTGGATGGGGCTTTGAGCAGCCTGATCTAGTGGGAGAGAAGTGTCCCTGCCCACAGCAGGGAGGTTGGGACTAGATGATCTTCGGGGTCCCTTCCAACCTGAACCATTCTGTGATTCTGCAGGGGATGGGCGGTGCTGCCTTTGAAATGACCTTTGTCTTCCACAGAGGTGTTGCCTCAGCCTACCCATGACCAGCAGTTGCTTCCTTCCCCTTTATTATCCAGAGCCCCATGTTTGCCTTGCATGCCTTCTGCTGTTTCCTGGCTCTTCTCAAAGCCTTGGTGCAGTTCAGTGGAGTGAACTGCGTTGGCCATAACCATTACGCTCCCAGAAATATGTTGGGAGGGAATGGATTTCTGTGCTTCCCTTGGCACTCGTTTTAGGAGTGGTCGGATGGAGGCCTGCAAATTGAAGCAAACATCTTTCTAGCTATGCATAATAGATGTTCCTCTCTATCTGAACATTTTTATTTTGCTAAACGTCTGGCAAATTTTTTGTAAAGCTTATCATACTTTGAATTTTACTTGGGCTCCTTCTTCTAAGATGAAAATCTGCTTTGAAAGAAAACTCACCGTGTGTTTTCTCAGACTGCTGCAAAACCTCAGTTCTGGTTCCTCTCTGCACAGGACCATGAAAATGGCAGCTTTAAAAGGACACTTTTCAAAAGTTCTTCTTGGTTTTGAAGATATTTTACAATTAGCCTGTGCAAAGACCATCTCATGATTAAGAGGAAGGGAATATCTTTTCATGTGAAGGGAGACTTTCAACTGTCTTTTGTTAATAATCCGTGTCCTATTATGTTTTTCCTTATATAGTTACTATTCATGTCACTGATGGTTTCACTTCTTCATACGACTGAGGATAAAAGAAGAAATTTGAATAGACTGAATATACAGTGCTGATATTTTAATTCCTGTGAAGTTTCATAACAAGGTCATAGCTATTGGCTATTGACAAGCAAATTTCTCTTGCTTCAAATATATCCTTGGAAACTGGAAAGACTTCTTGCTCTTTGGCTGTAACGCGTAACTGAGTTCTGTTGGTTTTTTATGAATTCAAGCAAACATTTTTCCAGCAGAGTGGATGTCCCAAAACTTTGTGAAAATCCTTAATTAAAGCACTGAGTTCGGTGACGATAAGTAAGAATATGAATGGGCTTGGAATTGCCTTCGGCTGCTAGAAGAGGTGATTGACAAGCTCTGTCAGATGTGGTACCAGATTGCACCTGACCAAGTACACTGGAACTTGCTAGAGTACTCTTCCTTTCTTCCTCCCCTTCTCTTTTTATTATTTTTGTTCTCATTTCATCCCTATAACCTACATAAATGGGGATTTTTGCCCATATGTGCCCATATGTGTGTATATAAAAGGAATTGTGTCAAACATCAGTTATGGTAGACTGTGCATATACTAGTATCGTATACATTGGGAAAAAATATACAATGCACTCATCAGGAAGAGAAAATCAGATTCATAAAGTGTGAAATACAGTCCTTGACAGAGGAGCAGCATAAGGCCAGATCTCTCTCGCACGAGGTGAAGCCCTGTGGAGCAGTGCTAAGCGATGTGCTGCTCTCTGCCTGACTCTCTGTCTGTCACGGGGGTGTCTTCTCTTGCTCTTCAGCCTGGCCTGCTAAAATTGAAAAATACTTCTGCAAGTTGCTGCACACTCTAACGTTTCTCTGTTTGATATGCTTGCTGAGGACATAAAAGTAACCAAATTCATTCTTAAAAAAAAAAAGGTCCTCTTGTTTGTCAGAATAGTGACAATTGTGACAATTGTGGTCACAGACTGAAGTGTTTGGGGAGTTTTTACATCAGTGCGTCAACATTTATTTGAAGGTTTTTTAAAATATATTTTCATGGAAGTATGGATTGAACTGGTGATTTATGGGTGATGGGTGGGCCATTCGGTGAGGACCCGTGAAATTGAAGTGTTGGATGGTTAAGTGTGCAGTTCTGCCGTGCCTCCCGCAGCTCTGGAGCTGGACTAAGAGCAAGTACCTGCCTACATATCAAGTTTAATTTTCATGAGCAGTGTAAAATTACGTGGCTTGAAAAGTTAAATGCACATGTCCAGCTTAAATGTCTCTGGCACTACAGGCCTGACACGAAGAGGTGCTGGGACACATGGGGCACAGGAGCTCTGTGCGAGGCTGGGCGTGCCTGAGGTGGACCTGGTGCCCACAGGAGCATACCCCAGTGGCCAGCCTCATCCCTCGCAGAGGACTCTGTCCTCCAGCCCAGAGCAACACATGATGATGGGGAAATTGAGCTGCATCTCTACACTGACACGTGGAAATGTCTTCTACAAAACTTGTGGCATCTTTTGACGTTAAGTCACCTTTGCGAAGTGTAGAGGGAGAATATCTTAAATTTCCAGTCACGTTTCCTTCAGGAACACGTAAATGATGATAAGATGTATCTCTGCAGAAGCGACCAGGAAATGTCTGTGAGGCAGCCTTGAAAGAGCAACCAGGCTTGTGCCTGACCGATGGCTATGCAGGACCCTTCTGCTCCTCCAGCTCTGTCAGGCTGAAAATATTCTTTAGACGTGGTAGCAGTGAAGTAATCGTTTCAGCCTATCTGAATTTGTTCTGTGTAGAGCAAAGCAGTGAGTTGAGCTCGGCCGTACATGTCCTAGCTTCTGATCCCACCCAGGGAACACGCTCCTGCAGCTGGGTGAAATGGATGGAGGCTTTGACAAGCCTCTGCACCGGGCTGGGATTCACCACTTGTTGCAAGTGTGTTAATGAGTCGAAAGCACAAGGAGTGCTATTTTTGCGTGTAGAAAATGTACTCTATCTACAGATATTGTTGAAAAAGAAGGATTTGTTTTATAAATAACATCTCTATGCTGGATTCCACAAACTTCAGTTTCACACTGATGTCTGAGAGACATTTGTGTAACTACAGAAGAAAGGATTAATCTCTTAATGTAATTGTAAGTAAACAATTTGCTTAGTTCTATCCTGTCACTTGAGTTGGACCTGTCTGATGATGTTATCAGACAGAAATTTTGTTTAAAATGTTATGAATCACTGAAGTCATTAGCTTTGTGCAAAGGACAATTTGTCCTTTGAGCTCAGTGTTTCAGCACATGTATATGCACATCTCTCCTTAACATAGGTGACTCTCATGCAAAAAGATATAAGCACAAGCTTTTGGCTGACTTATGTTATTCATTTACAAAATAATGTTCTTGTAGATAATGCAGTAGAATTTTATATATAAATTATGTAAAACTATTGATTTTACTTGCTTGTTCAAAGCACAAATAAGACGAGGATTTAAGAAGAAACTAAGCAGAGGCAGACGGATAGTGTTTTGAGAAGCAAGTAACTGTAAATTTGTAAGTCTGCCTTCCATCATGCAGAGTTAATTTGTTTCACATGATGCTTTTTTGACATTTTAAAAGTAATACTTACTAATGTGCTGAAAACTGTACATGTATGTATAAATCCAGGCATTTTGAAAGTTAATCTCAGTCAGCTTAATCTTCTTTTGAGACTTTTGCTGGAGAGTCACCCTCTGGATGACAAATATTCAACTGTTAATTCTCTATTCGCATGAGAAGATTTGATTCAGAAATGCACATTTACATACAAACAGTGTTTTCCTGAGTATTTAAACGCCAGACTTGGATCTTAGATTTGTTAAATACAGAGGGAGATATATGTACATACTTAAAAACTTCTTTCATTAGGACCAAAAATGCAGTGTTTAAATAAACCCCAAATTTCTCAAATGCAACTCAGCTAAGTTACCGGGAAAGGTATATAACTTTCATAATGTGTTGTTACCCTAGTGCTACTTTACTAATAATTGTAAGAAAAAGAGAGAAAACTGTCTCAAGAAGAGATCGAAGGAGGATTGTTCTTTATTACTTAATAGATGGAACAATGAAGTATGCATGAATACACAGAGCATCAAAGCGATGATTTTAATTATTTCTGTATGAGCATGGATAATAGTAAAAGAAAAGGTGTTGCCCAAAATAGACTCGGTTTAATTCTTCTGAACCAAAATTACATTTTTACTGGTTCTTTTCTAAGAAAAGCCCATATTTAACCACTAATCCTTCACATCCACTAAGTCTTTAATTTCCTTTTTCAACCGTGTTTTCTGAAAAAGAAGTAAATCTCCTAGACCTTAAGGTACCAATCACTTTACAATCAGTTAAGCATTGGAAAGGAATGTACTTGAAATAGTGTATGGTGTATGACCATGGCCATCAGCAGCAGTCTTAGCTCTCAGAAGTTTATATACTGTCATCTTTTCACTTCTCAGTAGATTTGGCAGCTGCATTTTTGTCAAATGTTATTTACTGAATCAGCATAGGAACAAGAGGACAATAAAGCTGTTCTTTGTTACCTAGAGCCAGACCAGAGAAATTTGAAGAGGGCAGGATGGCTTTAAAATCTATGAAGCAGTCTTTGGAAAAAGAAGTGGTTGTATGACTGATCCCCTCTGCAGCCTGGTAGTCTTGTAACCCAATAGTATTTAGCTCTGGAGCTTCTAGTAGTTTATACAACACCTTTTGCATCGTAACAGTACAACCGTGTCAGCGTACACGTGTGCCAGGTGTGACCCTCTTGTCACAGGTAGATACTTTGTGAAATAAGGCTGCAACTCAAGATGAGTTCAAGTTCTCCTACTCCTGTTCTCTGCATTATTCAACACAAAGGACACCAAGCAAAAGCATTGCAAAGGTGACAATGAGCTCTCCGATTCTCACGGGAGTTTCCTGTTTCAAAGTTTTCTTTGTAACTTGTGGCAGCAATTCAGTATAGGCACAGCTTGCTTCTAAGATCACATTTGTTTCAAAGTTGCAAATTAACAGTGGTCAGTTATTGACCTACCAGCATATCTGTACTGCCTAGCTTTGCAGGGATTTACTAGCAAAGGATTTTATTTGTATCATTTTCTTCTTGCTGTTGTAGCTTTTCACATACACACTTTCAAAGAACAGCATTTTTTCCTTTCCTGAGAAATGACTAGTATGTATCCTACTACCAGAGGGATTCAGTCTGCAAAAAGCAATATCCTTAAATCTACTAAAATTGAAGTGAGAATATTAACTCTCTTCTTGTTACCTGAGCCTACAGATAAAGTTGCTTACGTAATCACTATGTCGCATGCATTGTATTGCACAAATGCCGTCTTTTCGCTGGTGTCTCACCAGAGTCTCAAATCACGTAGAAAAACAGAAGATAAAATCGTGATGCTAGACTTCAAGTAACAATTTGTATTGTCACTATGTACAATTGCCAGTAGCCCACAGCCATCTTTCTCATCTTTCTGGTAATAACAGAAAAAGATTTAAGACTGAGATTAGCTGGGGAGATAAGAACTGAGGAGAGGCAGCAGGAGACTCTAGTAATGACATACAAGCGGAGAAGAAAGTGAGAGTTGCTGCTTTGGCTCAAACGTGGTGCCTGTTGTGAAGGAGAATTAGCATCCCTAACTTAACCTTACCTCCCTTTGCGAGACACCTGTTGGGGCCTTTTCTTCCCTCTTCCTGTCTTCTTCCCTGCCAACAAAAATCTCTCTGATGCAAGCTGAAAGGACACGCTGGAAGTATCAGAGTGGGAAAGGCATGAGGTTGCCCATATGGCCAATACTTTTGTTTTTTAATGTGCACGGAGGATGCATAAATACTTGCTTTTGCTTAGGCAGGGGAGTGAGAGAATGGATTTCAGCTAAGACGTGTGTTGTTCTTCATTCCGTTTTTTGTTGTTGTTGTTCAGACAAGCTTATTCCTTTTGATAATTTCTGTTTTCTGCTTCTCTAGCTTAGTCAGTTTTTTTAATTCCTTCACTGTTTTTAATGTTTGCACTATATGCTTTTGGTTTAAAACACGAAAGTGAGTTTTCTGTTGGTCCTTGGGGTATATTAGCATACCAGCCTTTTTCTCTTTTAATATGGGACCAGAACCTCTAAAATGTTTACGTTTGCAGTTTCAGCAAAGTGTTCAGTATGCTTTTGTCTGGTGTTTAAAGCAGCTCCACTGCAGCATGGTGAGCAGCGTCTGCTGCGGTGGAACTGATCCTACAGGATCAAGTGATGTTGTGATCAGGAGACAGATGAGGCTGGTGGAGAGTTATCAAGTCATCTCTTTAAGAGATATCTGTGGCTATAGGAGGCAGTACACAGCTTCCTTGCTTTCACAATAGTTCAACTTGTAGGAACTTAATTTGTTAAGGCTAGGTGTAAGCACCATACTGAATTTCTCAGGGAGTTGGAGCTTTGCTTTCAACCATTTTATTTTTGTCATTTTGTAGTTTTAGGAAGTCAGATATAACAGTATTTTACATGTCCTGGGTAGCGAAGCAACTGCTTTAAACACCTGAGATCTGTCTTTAAAAAAAATTAAAAACCGAAATGCTTGAAGAAAGACTGAGAATTAAAATACATAGCACAAAATACAAAACAATGAAATAACCTGCTTTGAGCAAGAAACAATGGTGATTTTTGTTTTTATTTAAGGAATGACTCTATACTTACAATATATATAAAATATATTTATTTGGATACAAAATAAACTTTGAAAAAAATGGTATCTTTTTGTATCATATTTGTAGCCGACTGTCCCTAGTCAAAAGAGGACCAGAATCATGTCTCATCTGTTCTATTCATCAGTGAGTGGCTAGCCATAAATAATAGTTAAGATCACAAAGAGCAGGTACAATTAAGCAGTGAAACGTCAAAAGTATATACAAAGGAACAAAAGGGATTTTACCCTCCCTTTTCTCCATAGCTAATATAGGAGAAAAATCATGACATTCTAAGTACTGTGTTAGAAAATGCCATAGTTTTCAGTGCTGTTCTATTCTTTGCATTTTCAGCTTTATTTTTTTAATCTTTTCCCTTACAGGATAATTTGGTAATTTATTTTCACACCAAGGCTATGTTTGATTCCTTCTATACAAAAGCAGTAGGTGCTGTAAATGTAAAGTGTTGGTGCATCTGTAATTTCTTGATTTCTCACAGATGGCAAAATCTTCTAGTGAAATGTGCATGTTTATGCACCTCCTCATCCTGATTGCTTTATAAATTGCAATGAAACTAATAATTTGGAAGAACAAAAATTGTTTTGATGTTTAAAAATTATTAAATTTAAAGGTTAATTTTAAATGCCCATCTTTGAAAATTCTGAATTGCCTTATTAGTCTTCAGGCCTCAAATTAAGCCAGTGAAACTCATCCTGTTGAAAGAATCGTGAGTTACCCATTAATTCAGTCTTTACTGTTTTGTGACTTATTCCTTTAAGAAGCAACAGTGGAAATGTGATGGCACCAAGCCACTTTCTCTAAGTATCTAATGAACTCTTAATAGTTTTGGGAGCTTGAATGGGTCCATCACACAGAATCACAGAATCACAGAATGTTAGGAGTTGGAAGGGACCTCTGAAGATCATCTAGTCCAACCTTCATCCCAGCATACCTAACCACTACACCATGGCCTCAAGTGCTAGATCTACTTTTTTTTTAAACAACTCCAGGATTGGTGACTCCACCACCTCCCTGGGCAGCCTGTTCCCGTGCTTCACCAGTCGTTCAGTAAAGAACTTCCTCCGAATATCCAATCTAAACTTACCCTGACGCAACTTGAGGCCATTTCCCCTTGTTCTGTCATTAGTAATTAGAGGGAAGAGACCAGCACCAGCCTCACTACAGCCTCCTTTGAGGTAGTTGTAGAGGGCAATAAGGTCTCCTCTCAGCCTCCTCTTCTCCAGAATCTCCAAAATCTGAAAATTCATGACAAAGATGCTTCTGTGACTTATATCATTCATATCAAGGCTTCAAGGAAAAGGTTGAGGACTGTACAATCTATGTACAATACTGAATATGCTAAGAAGATCGACAAAAGTAAAGTAAATACAGTTTTCCCAGTTGGCCTTCATGACAGGTTAAGGCTATGAAAATCCCTAGCTGAGGAGAAGAACAGAAATCACGGTTTAAAACTTAAGAGAGTGGGAAGGAGGTGGGAAGATTACTCAAGATATTGCAGACATTATGAAGTTCAAAGAACATAGAGGAGTGTATTTTTTCATTTAAGGAAACCCTTTGAATGTTGCATTTGAACAAGCTGAGCAGAGTATTCATGAACAGTATGCATGGAACAGCAGTATTTATTTCACGGAGAATGTCTGAAACAGCAAAAGTGGCTGAAATTACTGGAGAGAGCCCTGAAGGGCTTTTGTGGTGTGGAGGATGCTGGATGAGGGGGTCTCCACACAGTTTTCTGTCTGTGTTCAGATCACAAGTGGCACAGCTTTCCCTTCAAATAAACCGTGTCCTCTCTGTAAGTTCTGCAAAACGTCTCAGATCTTTGCTGCCGTAGGTGGATGTTCCTGCCAAAGCTGCTGGGAAAGCTCGCGGTATGTATCCCTGCCTTGGGGCGTGCAACAGTGGGGCACAGGCTCTGGGCCTGAGACATGGAGTGAGGCAGAGAACTTAAATGCCCGTGGTGAGCCTGAGAAGCAAGAGCCAGACAGAACCTGGGTGCAGCTCAAACATACAGAAACATGTGAACCAAAACACGGTCCAACGAGTAGCCAAAGAAAATGAACCCGCACCAGGCGGTGGGGGATTCTGTGTAGAAAGAAACCCATGGGGATACGTCATTAATGTTATCGGGGCAGTCAACTCACATCAGGCAAAATGAGATAGACAGAGAGATACTCAATCATATTTCATGGTTGCTTTTTCTCATACACTAAGAAGAAAAAAAATCCATAAAATCATCAGTTAAGGCATTTTTTAAGTTTTAAATAAAAACCCCACTGACCTGCCTGCTAACGGCACTGTTCTTATCAAACGTAACTGATCTGAGGCATGGTGTCTGCTGGATCACGTGGAGATAAATTTGCGTGAGTCATTCCCTGTGTATCTGGGCAGTAAGAGTGGGTTTCATCATACTGCTGTGGTTGTCTGATACGTAGGATGTGGACATTTACATCTGAGCTAATCATCTAGTCTCCTTTTACAGTCCACAAAGGCAGCAGGCAGTGCCAGCGTATGATTCATCTCATCTAAAATAGGTCAGATGAATTGTAGCCTCAAAGTGTCTGTTTTTTCTCATTGACTGTAGCAGCAGTCTTGGTTGGGTCACCGAGCTGTCAGCATCCACCTCAGAAGTGTGGTGGCTTGAAACCCTCACCCACAAGATGAATCATGAGAGCTCTGTATGGTTGTTCTTTGTTACATTTATTTGTGCATTTGTAGTAATGTTTAACCACAGGAGTATAAAGTGACAGTGTGTTAAATCCGTAACTCCTACCTGTATCATCAAAACTAGAGTGTGAAAGCACTGGTAGAATTATTCTCGCTGTAATTAATTTGAATAGACCAGACCTCACAGATACATGCTATAAAGGGTTGAGTAATATTGCTGTTTTCTGACAGCTTAGCTCATTGCTCCCTGCACATCATTTACCATGAAGTACACCTTTATTCTTACCGATTAGCACGAAATTTTGGGTGAGACAAACACACTGATTTAAATGGGGAAAAAAAAGCTACTCTTTGCCTCAGCATTTCTGAACTCTCCAGAGTAGATTAAATAAATATATTAAATAAATGGAAGAGCTTTTGTATTTCAGGAGAGCACTGTGCTGATAGTAAAGAACAAAAGAGGTGAATGAAAGCATACTGGACAGTCTTATATTTGACACCAGGGTAAGAATTGCCGTGTTGTACAGAGTAGCAGCTGACAGCAGAGCTCTAGCAATACAGAAAATTTTCAAAAGATTTCAAGAGGTACACACTGAAAATTTTCCAGAGCTGATGCTTTAACCACGAAGTCATATACATAGTTTGATACAATGTGCTAGGACTACTGACTATGAATTATGAATGAACTTTGCTAATCACCACAGAATTCTGATTGCCTATCCTTTGATTACCTGCTATCACTTGATAGTGTTTGGAGAAGATTGCTAAATATAATAAAGCATCCCATGTAGGCTTAGGAAGTTATGGTAAAGAGTTGACTGAATAATATTAAGAATTCTGGAATGTATTCTCATGAGCTTAAAGGAATAACTATACCTGAACAAAAGTATTGGAGGAACAAAAAACTACTGATAATTATAAGGACCTGTTATGTCATGCAAATTCTTCACCTTCAGCCTGATTAAAGGACTTCAAGCATGACGGAACAGAGCTTGAAAATTGCTAGGATTATTATTCTGTAATGCCATGGTGAAGCTGTGAATATTTTAGAGACTTACTGAGTATACTTGCTGTCAGTTTGTAGTGACGTTTCACGTCTTCAAGATACCGAAGGATGATGTTTATGCAGCACATTTACTTTTCCTAGTAACCAGCATACTAATGCAGTGAAGGTCTCCAGAATTAACAGGAATGAGGCACAGAAAGAGCTCAAGAAGATGAGAAACCTATTCTCTAAAATCTCGTTAATAAATGAGTGTTAACTGTATTTTGGCTTTGGGAACAACCCCAAAACATCATTCTAGAGTAGTTACCAGACTAAAAAAATACTGTGTTCCTGGATAATTACTATTTGAACCCGCACTAATGTTACACAACATTGTTGCTACTATTTAACTGTCTAACAGTCTCTTAAGTCAGAGTATATTTATTTTAACAACTGCAGACCAACTCACTCATAGACTAGTGCAGGAGAGGAAGGTTAGACACTGGTATGTACGCAAGAGTTTTCACGTTTTGCAGTATGAAGCGTGCAATTATATTCTTTTTCAGGAGTCACCCTGCCACTAAATGGGAGACATTTAGCATGTTGACATATTTACTACATTTTTCCTAATAATTTTCAACCTGACTAAACTGATTAAACTTAAAACCCACGCAAAATCTACTGTCATTTAACCCCAGACTGGACAACCTTCACAGAATGCTGGAGGCTGATCTACTCAGTTTTAGCAGTACTGTGAAAGAGCACCAAGTTCAGACCAGCCAGGATTCTTTCTGTGGATTCATAATTTCCTTTCAAGTTGTAAAAGCTGAACTGCAAAGTATTGGAAATAGTGTTTACTTTTCAAAGCATCCGGCAAATAAAACAGATCAATTTACATTGTGCATTGGTGGCTATATGAACAAAGATCAGCAAGTGAAAACTATATGCAGAAGAACAAAGTGCTAAATAAGCCAGATGACCTTTTTTTTTTGACTGCACTATGCTGTAGGTGTATGTGCTACATGATTCAGCTTTGTTCGGTATAGCATGGGAATGTTCCACTTCTGTCATGGTATGGTATCCTGTTAGTTCTATGTTCTAGGGATTCCTTTCCTTCCTAGGGTTTGTAGAGTAACCTCCTGGTTGTGTCCTACTAGCAATACACACGAAACTTCATTCAAATGAAAGTACAGAAGGAATATTTGAGGATTTTATTTCAGTCATGCTTTTCTTTTGATGATGGGCTTGATAAAATGTGTTCCACCCACAGCCCCCCAGCCTTCTATGTGCTTCCTTGATAATGTGACCCACTACACCGAAATGGTATTATTTCTTGAAAGGCTGCAGGCAAGCATGATGATGAGAAGACAAGAAGGGAAGTGAATGTTAAAAAGAATGGGAAAGAAAGGAATTGTGCATATGTATGAGGAAGTCAGGAAAAAAATGTTAAGAAAAAATAGGTGTGGTTAAAGTTGGGTATAATGAGAGGAGAAATAAGTGCATATTCCTTTTAAAGTGTCTGCTTCATAGAATACAGAAGAATAATTCTACCCACATCATCACTCAAAATTCCCACCAGTTTCTGTGGGATATGAATGTGGTAAATGAAGACAGATTTCAGTGACATTAGTGTGAGTTTAATGTTAGTATAATGGAGTTCATATTTTGGAAGATGATTGAGAGTAAGCAAAACAATCCTTTTCAGAAGCTGTTTTTTAAAAATATCTTTGCTTAAAGGAAGAACAAATCAGAACCAGAAAGCATAGGCTTTTTTTTATTTACATAGAATTTAACTGTTTTAAAATAATTCTAGGAGGTTTTAAAACATATGTCTATATAAATATATACACTTTTTACATCAATTAGCACTTTCCACAAGTATGTAAGACAATGTTATTTCAGAACAATTCCTTGTTGATAGTGTTTACAAACAAAACTAGTTAGACTTGTAATCAAAGGAGGATTGGAGACACGAGGAAGTAGCAGAATGCCAGTCCTTCTTAGACATATGACAATAACACTAATTGACCTCATCAGGAGTGGTTTTCCTGGTATATGCTTTTTTCCAACATACCTTTCAAGGCCTTCTCATTGCCAGTCATGTCACTTCTTTGTGCAAGGACTTGCTTTAGCTTTAGCTGGAACTCTCCTTGACTGAACCATCAGCAAAAAGACTATGCATCACTTACATTCTCATGCACTGATAAATTTCACTTTTTAACCTGTCCGAAAGCAATTTTTCATTCAAGTCTCACCTTCAGAGTTATTAATGGAAGGAAACTCAGCCTATTCCATGAGGTCATATTTTATACACTCGTGTTTATACATTTTTAGTCTGCTCAAAATCTTTTATTTTGTACCAACTGTTATATTTTGCTCCTGACAAAGCATCAGCTGGTAACAAATGGCTTTGGCCTTCAACACATGGCTGTTTTGATTCTGTAATTTTATCCCAAGCAGCTCTTTATTATTCTATAGTCTCTCTGCCATGAGCGATATCCCACAAGTCATTGACAAAGTGAACAAGCTGTGGGCCTAATTGTAACCAGAGAAAGAAGACTTCTTATTGTTAATGGATATGATAGGTGAATAATAAATCAAATCAAGAACTTGGACAACAGCAGTCATTTATAGCATGTTGGGTGAATCTGGAAGTGTGGAAAACCAGAGCACTTTTGGGATATTCTGCTTTTTCTTTACCCTCAACCACTTCTTAATCAGAGTTAAGCAATCTAGCATGGGCTAACAACAACTTAGTGCCCAGTTTTGCTTATGGCAAACACCCATGCCAGACTTTGTAAACCGAATATGAGTTTATTGTTTATTTTCTAACACTTCGGAAGTGATTAATTATCATCTAGAGTCAGGTCAATGCCCTAGGGAAATGTTTAGACCTGTGCTTAACTCTTTTAGACCTGTTATTGTACCTAAAGCTAGTGTACCTTCTGGATCAGAACAGATTTCTCAATCAGTACAAATTTTTCATTCAGTATCTTTTAGTTCAGGACCATAGCAAGTGTGGGGTGATTCACAGAATTTTCAGGTGTGGTGAAAGTGAAACTTCTAAGCAACTGCAAAAGAGCAACCAATATGTCATCTGTGGCCCTGACCTTCTACAAGTATATCTGGTGAGAGGGAAAGACAGTTCAAAATTTACCTAAACTGGCATTCGAACCCAGTCCAGTTTAGGATATCTGAATAGTTATTGTATATCACATGAATTTCAGAGTCCTTATCTGATCTGTTATGGTAGCCTGGCGAAGCTTCTTCAGAAATCATCTAATTGCTTTGTGCTGTTTGCACCAGCTGGTACTAACGACCAGGGAATGTGAGTTTACTGTTTAGCTAACTGCAAGTCATGGGTGGCAGATACAGACTTTAAAAGAAAAATTCCAATTCACTAGTTTTGTTAGAAAATCCTTGTGACATTGTTATTACTGAGAACATTAACAAATTGTGTTTGTCTGTTGCATCGTGTTTTATTTAATGCATTGCCATTCTTTTGCACTTCTTTGAAATGATTCTTGCTAAAGAGTGTACTTACCTCTTCTTAAATCTCAAAATGGCATTAGCTGCCATCAGATATATTCTTCCTTCTAGACTCTCCTTTTTCATTATTTTCCATGGCCTTATTATTTCCCAGATCTCCTCTTAGCTTTCCAATTATCATTGCAGTAAGTGCTTTAGAGGGATCTGTCTTGGTGCACCTCCACATGATCTCTTCCCTTTTTATTTGCAAATACACTTTGAACTGCTGTCTCTGTACCTGCAGCACACAAACCCACTTCATTAATCCAGACCTTCTCTTTCCCATCACACTAAAGTGTCAGATGATGTCTTCTGAATGATTCTGGTTATGTCTCTACCAGCAGATAGTGTGGAGTGGAGAAAGAGGCGCGGATCAGGAAAGCAGAATCACACCCACATTGTGTGCATTGACCAAAGAGGTTATTTCGAACTAGCTGTGATCTAGTGACATGGACTGGATGCCCACTAGCAGTTGAAGCACTGCTTGGAGCAAAAGGTGCAGTCTTTGAACATGGGATTAGGGTTAGTTTCATCTGAAAGTTCATGAGCTTCAAGACCGGTCTGTGATGCAAACTACAGCCTAGTGGGTGGAAGCATCCTTTTGAAGAAAATACTGCATGATTTCTACCATGCTTCATCTCAGAGCTGTCTTTTGGCAGATACCTATAAGAAAACTTGAGAATTATTTGGGTGTTAAACTACTATAGCACAACCTACCATACTGATTAATTGCCTGACTCTTTTAATTACAATGTAAGTTTTTTGAGGTGTCTTCTCTTTTGCTGCCACCGATGCAGCTGGATAATAATTATTTTCTTGTAAATGCAAATATATGATTATGATTGTATTCCTATTGCAGTTTATCTCTTTTCTATTTCCAGGAAACTTCTGATGTCTTTTTTGTATAAGACATCTGGGCAGTATAGCTCAGCTACAAGCCAAAGATTCTAAGAACTCTTTCAGTTAGCATAATCTCTCAGTCGCTAACACTACAATGTTTGTCTTTGGAACGGAGAATTATATAAGATTGCTTCTAGCCATTGTAGTCATTTAGGAGTTGTGTGGTTGGGGGAAGGGTGTTTATTTCTTCTTTTGTGCAGTTGAAGTGCGGAATTAAAATGCCTTAACGTTATTTTATCATTTAGTACTACATATTCATTTCATCACCAGGATACAGACCCGTATTTAGTAGAGTGGTGTAACTGGCCAGTGGCTCTAGTAGTCGTGCAAAAGACACTAGAAGATGCAAGAATGATAATACAAGTCAAGACAACAGCATTGCCGGATTTTCCTATACTAGCAAATTTACGGGAAAAACTGCAAGGTAGCATTAAATGACACAGGAGGAGAGAATGCTCTGTTTAAGCTTTATCATCCTGAAAACTGACCGGGGTACGTATCACTCGGTTCACTCCTGCGTGTAAGTCAGTGTCCCTTGCTTGACTAGACTGGCCTCCGTGAGACTATTGTACCTCTGTGTTCCAAACCAGAAAGGATTGTTCGGCATCTCATGGATGGTTTTGGGTGTCTTTTTTTTGTATATGTCTTCTTAATGACTATGTAAATTAGAAACTAGAGTAAAAGAGGAAAAATACTATGAGAGTGAGGGTATGGGCACTGTTCAACCGGACCAGATTCCTGCTCACTGTGCAATATTATGGCTACTCAGTTAAGCCCTCTGAACTGCTCTTCAGAGACACTTCAGGCTTTCTCTTGACTACATGCAGGTGCTTAAGTAGAATTCAGGACACTAAAAATATTATTTCCTGTATTTCTCTGGGTTGTACAGGTTTTGTGTGGCAGATCAGGTCTTTGGAGACCTAGACAAGAGCCTTACGCATTTACCTTTCTCTGGCAGACTTCCCATTCTTCCCTAGCAGACTTTACTTGTCTCTAGAAGACTTTCTTTATCAGTAGTTGATATTTAGACTTAGATTTATGAGAAGAAAGGATCAAATATTTTTCTTAGGTGTCATCCTGAGGATGTTTACATAAGGACTCAGCTTCATTCTTTCAGATTTTCTGAAAGAAGGCCCCACACTGTTCCTGTGCTGCTTTCTCTAATGCAGAAAATAAGAAATATTTTAGCTCTTCTAATATGGATTAGCTGCTTTGAATGGGTACCTTTGTTCCGAAGAATGTTTGCAGCTAAGACTGACCCTCTGTGTATGTCTGTTGTCTGTGTACATGCGCGGTTTGCCCATACTTTGGGATTTGGATCTCTGAACAGCAGTGTTGTTGTTTAGCTGAGGCCAGTATAACACAAGATTAATATAGCATGTGTTGGTAAAGCTGATTTTAAATTTAAAATGACCATCAGTGTGCCCTTTTTAGTCACTTATTAGTCACTGTTTACACTGATCCTTATGCGCTTTTTTCCCCCACTCAGATGTTGCAAGAGCGATTGAATTACTGGAGAAACTGCAAGAGTCTGGAGAAGTACCGGTACACAAACTACAGTCCCTAAAGAAGGTGCTGCAGAGTGAGTTTTGTACAGCTATCAGAGAGGTATGAAACTGAGATTTTTAGTTATTTCTCCGAGTAACATCCTTCTCCTGAAAAGACAAGTATATTTGCCTTTCAGTGCTGAAGAAGCAGGAGTACCTTGTATAAAGGATGACGGATGTGAGATGTGTCTGTAGCTGTCTGCTACTGTGCAGAATACTGAAGTTACTGAAAAGCAGACACAGAACAGTTGCGTCAGCAAGGCATCAAGCCTGAGGCAATTAGCCTTGCTAAGGAGGAAGAGTGATTAATTAGTATTTTAATATTCTGCTCATGCTGTTTCAGGGTCTGTGCTAACCTGTGCAACACTGTGCTGGGATATGGGGACATGCCAGGTTGGGTCAGTGCAAGATTAAAAGCCTCTCCTTTGAGCTCAGGTGTGTGTTAGGGATGTGCTGATAAAATCAGAATGCTCTGAGAGACAAACGGTGCAAGCGCTCAAGTTAACTGAAGGCGACAGGAATCTTGCCATTGAAGTCAGTGGTCGGGTCCTGGGGGGCGTTGCTCCACATGTCAGAAATCCTTGTCAGGTTGCTAAGAACTGTGATCGTTGCCCTCCCAGCCGTGGTCAGGGACTTCCTAAGCTCTGCTCAACAGTACATAAATAATGATCGTTTTCTTCTAGTCAAGCTAGGGAAGTAGCTCCTCACTTACTACGTGCGTACAAGCAGTGTCTGCAAAGCAGTTAAATTACAAATACTTCTGCTAGAAGTTTCTTGGACAGAAACCACAAATAAATACAACATCATGTCAGACTTTGTACCTGCTAAACAAGTGCTGTTAGCCTGCCAGACAGAAGCAGCTCTAAATGCCCTAATGAAAGCAACATCTTTTCAGCCAAAAATCTGTAAGAACTTCTGTTTTAGTTTATCTGTCTGCTGCCTGGAACTAACCCCCCCTTGCTGAAATCAATGGGGAATCTAATGTTCCCTCAATGGTAGCAGAATTGAACTCCTGATAACTAGGCAACAGCAGCGTATTGATTGAGTGCACTGCTGGGTGTCTGGAAGGAAGAAAGAGAGGAACAAACCTTAGTTTAATATACAAAATGCAACACTCTCTGTTTTATGGAATATATTATTCAATGTGAGGAATAGAGAGGCTTCCACTTAATTAAATGGCAGTTTTCAAGGCTTTTTAAAGGGAATAGTGTTCCATGACAATAAATAATGGCACTATGCACCCTGAAAAGCTGGTATTTTGACTAGTCCTTTTATTTAACTAACTAAATGCTTCTTTAATTGACCACAGAGCACTGAAAAGTTAAGGAGTTGTAGTGAGGTTTATTTCAGATAGCAGAGCCCAGTACTCCAGTTGTTAAAGGCAACTTTCAATCTTTGCATCATCACTAGTGAAATCTTACCGAGTTTATATTCACCTTTGAAAAACTGTCTTAGCAGAAGCAAACACAAAGCTTGTTGAAAAAGTTACAGAGCCTAAGAAGTAGAAAAATGGCTTAGACAAATGCACTCTCAATTCAGTGAACTGAAAGTAGATTTTGACAAAGTGATCTCAGTGGCACAAAAGGTTCTTTGTAGAGTGTTGTTTAAAGACAGCCTGCATGTGACAGACTATCTAATTAGTGATAGATTCTTACGACCAAATAATAGTCACTTTAAGATGCCTGGAGCTAGTTGTTACATAAGAATTGAATGATGGTGAATGAGCAGTTAGATCAATTCTAACAACTTCATAAACAAAAACATTTATTTCTTTTGAAATATTTAATAAATTATATATATAATCTATCTATCCAATGCATCACTATAAGAGAACAAAACTAACATGCCGAAAAAAACTGTTAATGCCATTCAGCACTATATATGTAAATATTTTCTTAAAAGAAAACTGCATATATAAAAGGCCCAGTTACAAATCTTTTCATTTAGGAAGAGTGGGAAAATTGACGTATATACATATATAGAGAATACAATACTTAAGGTTGTTCAACATATGACTCCTTTTTTCAGTTACTTACATTAAGCCCTTGGCAAATATTTAGACTACAACTTGGTTTTTTCCATCAGTTGAAGAGTTGTTGGAAAATTGCAGGAAATACTTTCTTCCATTTAAAAAAAAAAAAACAAACCCTGATAAGAAAAGCATGGAATTTTTTGGTCATATTATGTTGTTAGACATCTCCAAGCACTGCAGCAAGGGCATGGAGGATACCTGAGCTGGGTCTTGCTGTTAATCAGAAATGTTATTCATATACACTGGAGTTTATGAAAGACAACTACTTTATTAAACAGCATTTTTTCCCTGAGTGTACTTGGGCTTGAGATAGCTGAGGGGAGACAGAAATCTCCCTGCAGATACTCCCTCCCATTGTTTATCTTCTCTTATCCCAAGTGCAAGATGTGAGAGTGTGGCAACTAGCTTTTAATTCCCTCAATTATCACCTGCATAGACTAGAGGAGAAAAGTTGTTGACCTTACAGGAGGAGGCAGGGCAGTCAGTTGGAATTAACAAGAAAAGTGGGAGTTGTTTGGGATACAAGAGCCTTCCTGCAGAACACAGTGAAGCAGACCGTGTGTGAGCGGTAGGTAGGAGTAATCGGAATGAGTTGAGGAGCAGTGGCGGGCTTTGTGTTAGTATGCAAATTCTGGAGGAGACTGCTTATTATATGTATTCAGAGATTCAGATCTGCAGCGTGGTGTGTTCATTGTATAATGCAAGATCTTAGCCTAACATTCTTTCATCAGAAAATCTAGTAAAAGAGGTTAAGGCTGACTCCTGTAGTCTATAAACTCCATAATGGAGAAGCTTTGGAAAATAAACATTTTCTTTTCCAGTCTAAGAAAAGAAAGTTAGGTATGTCTTAACTATCCAGTGAGTTTGATAGTTAAAACACGTCGCAGAGAAACTCAGTATTGAGCTGAGCTTGGTTAACTGAATTTTTTAACTACAGAAGCAGGATGTCACTTTTATGATCAATTAGCCTTTAAAAGTTTGAGATGCTGTATTAGATGGCATACATTCCATTCTAATATGTAGAAAGCTATTAAATGAATGTAATGAATTGTATTTACAGGAACTTGCTTAGTAAATCAATCTGCAAGTTCAAATCCCCCCACAAATATCCCACAGAAATAAAATCTTTTTAAAGTGACTGAGTGAGTGAAATTTAAATAGAAGTACTTTGGCAATTTTTCTAGGATGCTGTGTCAGGAAATGGTGATTAATGGTTCTCACTTAGCTAAATATAAGTACCACCAACTGAAATATTCTGTCTGGCACTAGGCAAGAATATGTATTAGTCCTGAAAATTATGGAAATTATTGAAGTATGTAATGGCCCTGGTATTTCCTTTTTCACTTGATGACCCCTAGAACAGAAAACAAGATAACCCAAGTCTGGTCACATTAAAATTGAGTTTTGAAAAAAAAAAATATGTGTTTTACAATTACTTGTTTCAAAAACTCCCTAGCTACATGAAGATTAATTAGCCTTCTACAGCCTTGTCACCTGGCAAAAGATGCCTGAATCTTGTCCGTTTTACCATTAAGTTCTTAACCTTTCCATGGGTTTTTGCTGTTTCTTCAAAGCTGTTGCTGTGTTACAGTCTTCCAGTTCCTGGGGGGTTGCTGGAATAGATGGAAGGGCAAGGATGCTAAAGTGAATGCATAATTGGAACTATGGAGAAGGTATATTATATGCAACATAAAACTAGGCAACTTGAGTTGATAAAGTAGCTTTAATTGTTATAAGTCGATAGAAAGGAAGTTATGAGAACTGTAAGTTAAGGTGAATCATAGGACATAGAATCATAGAACAATTCAGGTTGGAAAAGACCCTTGGGAACATCGAGTCCAACCAATAACTCTACACTACAACTTCACCCCTAAACCATATCACCCAACACCACAACTAAACGACACTTGAACACATCCAGGGATGGCGACTCAACCACCACCCTAGGCAGTCTATTCCAGTGTCTGACCACTCGTTGGCAGTCTATTCCAGTGTCTGACCCCTCTTTCCGTGAAGAATTTCTTCCTAATGTCCAGCTTAAACCTGCCCTGTTGCAACTTGCAGCCATTCCCCCTGGTTCAACTTCTGGTCTGACAAACTGAACTTCTGGTCTGGCAAACCTTAAAGAGCTGTAGGCACAGAAGATAGAATAAACAGTTGAGCAAAACACAGTGAATTGTCAGCAAGAAAATGTGTCATGCCTTACTAGACTATGGAAATTTCATTTACTGTTAACATCTGGCAACTGATACTGAAACACCAAGAGAGTAATGATACAGCTTGATAAACCCTTGCATCTCCTGATGAGCCAAAGTGTGGGTTTTTTTTCAGGCTGATTCTCAAGTTTCTATTTCTTTATGTTACATATGTAAAATTCAGGTTTATCTTGTTTTCCTCCCAGCCTTCCTTCACTACTCTATTTTCCATTTCAAGATGAAATCTAACATTTTGCTAGGTGAATATTATTTAAAATAAAATCTCACTGGTAAATATGTATGGTGAGACGTTTATCAATACCAAACTAATCAGATCAGAAGGTGCGTATAAAAATGTGATGTGGCAACCAGACATATAATAATAACCATTATTTCCTTCTATTATCTTATGAATCCCACCAAAATATTAGGTCATCACAGAAGAGCACTTTTGCGGGGTTAGATCACTGACAATTGGTTCTTAAAAGGAGGAGCAGCCAGCACAAAACACTATTGTGTGTTTCGTATGAAATTAGTCTTTGGAACAACATGTTGTCTTTGAAAGAAGTTCAGTTTCTACTTCAACAGTTTAAAACTTCTAAACTTAGTATAAAATTATCTTGTGGACAGAGCAACCTGGACATTTAAAGAACACTCATGACTTACAGGCAAAATAATGGCAGTGACAGAGCACTGACCTATTTCTGATGAGGTCTTGATGCCCTCCAGTTACTCTAGAGATATATTTGATTATGTTCTATAATATTAAAAATGTAGTTTCATTATATGCTAGGTAAGATAGTTCAACAAGGCTAGTCAGTATGTTGCAATGATTTCCCTTAATTAATAACTTTCATTTTCATGCCTTAGCAGTCTGAACACCTGGAATCCCAGAGCTGTTGATAAGCAACATGTTATTAGCTGGTCATTTCCTCAAGCTGCCTACCTGCACTTTTCATTATTAACCCTGATATGTCTTTGCCAATGTTACGGAACCAGAAGAAACCTGCTGGGTGGTAAAAGCTGAATGTGGTGATCCTGTGCTCATTACTTCACTGTGATGCAGTGCCTGACAGCAGGAGCCTGGCTGGAACCCTTAGCTCTTCACTTCAGATATCCCAGTATGGCAGCGTACTCGATTTTAAAGGGCTCTACTAAATATAAAAATCCGTGTATTAGCCGGACTCATGCAAAATGCCTCATTTAATTATTTTCTTAAAACTATTCATTTAGGATTTTAATGTAAGAGTCATCTCAAGTCCTAGTTTCATTGTGTTGCAAGAATCTCAAGATTTGTTTGTTCAGTTTGCAATATAATGCTGTTCCTCTACCTCCCAGACCTAGCCTCTGAAAGCAGAGTTCCATTGTTTTATGTGTGATGAATTCCATTCCCTGTAAAGAGAGGTTCTCTAGGCCAAACTCTCTTGTTTAGAATCGAGCGCAGCCCCAGAGTTCCTGCCCTGCATTACTTCCTCTTCCCTAGAAGCTGAATATTTGTTACTGGTTGAGAAATACAATTGCAATCAGTCTCTTATCTCCAAAGGGCGAGTCCAGCTTTTGAAGTTTTTAAATTATAAGATGCAACTTCAGAAAAAAAATAAATAAAAAATATAAGACTTGCTGCTGTGATTCACAGCACAGAACTGTGATCAAGACTTGGTAGGAAAACTGA
>NW_009700910.1:0-16148 GCF_000703405.1 Apaloderma vittatum
TTGAGCTTCTCGTCTATCAACACCCCCAAATGCTTCTTTTCAGGGGTATAGGCATGTGGATCCTGCTCAGTCTCTCCACTGGTTACGATGGGTACTGAGACAACTGCCAGTGATATGTCACTGCCTTACGCATCTACTCTGTGACACTGAGCTGTGTGTTCCAACCCAAACTGGTTAATTACGTCCCTTCTTTATTGTGACATCGGGATTTCCCTCTCCTAGTCCCTGCGGCCGGAAGGACCTTCTGCTGCTGCTGAAATGCTCAAAGACGTTTGGCTGGTTAGCCAGTTTTGGAGGAAGCTTGGAGATGAAAAATGCAGTGCAAGCCCAGCTTTTCCAGATGTAGCAGCCCAGAATTAATCCCTGGACACCAAATAAACAGCCTGATTTGGAGAGGCACTGACTTCCCTTCTTTAATGCCTTGATTTTTGGAGGAACATGAACTACATTTGGCACCTCTGACAGGCAGATCACTGTTAATGCCAGGAGTGGACACAGGCAGCCACTTTCAGGATGCCAGATATCCTGGAATTACAAGAAAACCTGTGTAACTACTTCAGGATCTCCATCCCTTCAACCTGTGCCTGCATTTTCCAGACCATTCTGGGAAATTCTCTGTTATCATTACGGATAATGCTATGGTGTTGCACAGAATTATTGAGGTTGGAATGACCCTCTGTAGACCAACTAGGCCAACTCTCAGTTTCAAGGAAGGTCACCTAGAACCAGTTGCCCAGGACCATGTCCAGTTGGGTTTTAAATATATACAAGGCTGGAGACTCCGCAACCTCTGTGGGCAGCCATCACATTAAAAAGTTTTTCCTCTCTTCAGTGGAAATTCCTGTGTTTCATTTCCTGCCCATTGCCTCCAGTTCTGTCACTGGGCACCAATGGGAAGAGTCTGTCTTCCTTACTCCTCCCAACACGTATTTAACTGACAGTAGAGCCACAGCCACAAACACTGGATTTGAGCCCAGGGCGCAGCTGAATTTCTCAGGTCTGGAGTGTGTGAAAACTGGAAGCCATGGGACTAGTCTGGGGCTCAGGAGAGTTTGGGCTGTCCATTCTCTGCCACTGACTTTTTGTGTCCCTTGGTGAAGCCACCTCACCCTATCAGGTTCATTATCTCTGTATTAACAACCCTACAGTGATGGATGAATGGCTCATCCTTTTTACTATTTAAGAAAGACTTTAGAGTACAGCAGCTACACTTGATGCAGGGAATTCCGTTTTTTGCATTGAAATGGAGGAAAATTTCAGCAACAACCACAGCTTGATGAGAACCTGGTGTTTTCCTGTGTTGCAAAATGCCCTTTTTTTTTTTTTTTTTTCTCCTGAGATGTTCGTGTCATGCTGGGAAAAGAGGTGAGAGAGAAGGGGAGGATTTCCTCGTTATATAAAATCGTGAAAGTCCGTGCATGATGATTGCTAAGGAAGAAAGAGGGAAAACATCAATCAGACTTTTTTTTTTTTTCAAATTCGAAATGGATTTGTGACTCAACCTGCTCTTGCAATTGCTGCTTGAAGACTGCTGGATGATGGGCACCAGAAAAGTCTCACAATCACCTACTGTTGCCTGAGATCCATTTAATGAGTTGCCAGGACGGCAAGAGTAGAACCAGCCAAACCTCTATGACAAGAATTAGGTGTGCATGGTTTGAAATAGTGAACTGTGACTCAGAATGCCCATATCTTAATCTCAGCTTTCAAATTATCCCTTTTGTTAGGATCAGGGCTTTCTGTCCCTAGCCTTCATGTCAGGGACCATCTGTCCCTCTGCTTTAGAGAGATGTGGTGGCACTTAGGGGGAGTGCTATGAAAATCATGATGCCACCACCGTCAGACCGAGAGTGAAATAACAGAGAAGTAATTTGCCCAGGACCACGCCAGTAGTTTGTTTCACAAGTAGGACCAGTGTTGAGGATTCCCAGCTGTGTTTGATGCTTATCAAAGTGCCAACAGGCTTTCCAATGGCAAACTCAAAGTTAATCATCACTGTCTTTTATGATTCTATGATTTTGGTTGCATGGATTCAGGGAGTGCAGTGATAGGATGAGGGGCAATGGTTTCAGACTGAGAAGGGTAGATTTAGATATGAGGAAGAAATTCTTCACTGTAGGGGTATTGAGACACTGAACTGGGCTGCCCAGACAAGTTGTGAATGTCTCATCCCTGGAAGTGCTCAAGATGTGAGCAACCTGGTCCCACGGGAGGTGTCCCTACCCATGGCAGGAGAGTTGGAACTGATGGTCTTTAAGGTCACCTCCAACTCAAACCATTCTGTGATTCTATGCTCTTGATGGGCGTTGTTTTTTTGGTATCAACTAGCTGCCAAACACTTAAAAACGAAAGTGTCTCTGAGCTTTAGGGGTGTTGGGGAAAAAAAAAAAGGCAACCCACACTTTCACAGAAAGCAGATGTAGTGTGAGACAGTAAGAAGCCTCTGGATACCTGAGTATGTAACATTCAGACATCCTCCTGCATCCATAAAATTGGGGTCAATAACACCATTACAGATGCTAACTATGGCAGCCCCATTTCCCAGAGTGTCAGCAGTAATAAAATAGCTCCCCAAATGTCAGGCAGAGCATAAAGGATATTAGAAGCCTAATGGACCACATTCGTACTTCTAATGGTGAGTAAAATATCATCAAATGACTGAATACTTCGACGGGGTTGTTTAATAATTAGGCCAGGATGCAAGAGATAGGATTCAGCTTGCTGCTGAAAATGAGGCAGGGCTTATGATGAGGGGAATAAAGAGAGACTTTTGCAAAGGCAATTTGAAACAAAATATTGCCGGAAGAGTGCTGTAAAAAATGTCACGGATATAGTCTCAGCGTGCATAGTCAACGGGAGGGCAAGCTCATTGCACTTATTGCCCAGGGAGAAGACTGTCAGAACTAGACGTTGGTGAATAAGCTAAGTTTAAAGAGCAACTTTGTCGTGTTTGCCTTCATTTAGGATTTTACATCAAAGTTATCATTTATCCTATCCTCCAAGCAAAAGGCTACAAGAGGCAGAGCCGTCCTGCTACCTGAGCAGTAATGAAAACCCCGTGGCTTTGAGCTAGGAAAGAAAGCTAGGAGCATGAAAGACCATCTTTGTGACCCTGCTTTGACTTTGGCAATCTCTGGAGAGCCTCCCCATCCCTTGGTTATTGCATTTTTCTGGATGATGCTGTCCCTTGGTGTAAATGCATTAAACTGATGGGGAGATGTTTGATATTGCAGAGATTTGGGAAGTTTTCCTTGTCCTTTATGGGAGTACTGTGCTTTGATCACCTCCTTTCATTATTGTGTAGGAGATAGCACCACCTTTGGTGACTCTATCCCAGACAACATCCATCAGTGCCACCGTGATGGGAAGACTGTGGCCAGAAATGGCACAGTGGATCTTCAGAGGGCAAAGAGGGTGTTGTGGAGATGGATATGGGGAGCACAGGAGGGTAATTGGATACTGCTGTGGTAAAGGTTGATGAATGCCTGTGACAGGTGGGCAGGAGATGTTTGGGAAGATTCCAGTAGATTTTAGAGTACATGTTTCCCACCAGTGTGGTGTTGGCTGGATTTTGAGACAGGAGAACAGGTGAAATGATCTGCTCTTGACTCCATCGGTTGTGCTTACAGCGACTCCCATGGCACTTTCAGCAACATCAGCAGACTGCGATCGCTGGCATCCTGGCCCTGTTCCAGCAGTAATATCCCGCCTCCCCAAATTCATCCCTTACTCTCAATTAGAAACAATTTTCTCCTTCACTTCATGACCCAAACAGTTGCCTCGATTAGTTTTGCAATGTTGATTAAACAAGCCAGTTCCTATAGATGGTTGGAAAGGAGTCCGTGGGGATTCAAGCACTGATGGAATACACAATATTAATAGAAATCAATAGAATTAATGGGTTAATTCCATGCTAATACGTAGTGCTGGAGGAGAAGTTAGGCTAATGAAAATGCATGTATTCCCTAAACTATTCCATTTGCATCAGATGATTCATCCTCTACTGCTTCTTTCAAACAACATTAACAAGATTAAAAGTACATTTACTAAGTGTACATGACCAAGGGGGGAAGGGAGAGCAAAGTTGCTTTTAATCAAGCTCTGCCTTACCAAATTCTCTGCGTAAGGTGCTCTCTCCGTACCTGCCTTTTTTTCAGGTTAGATGGGGAGTTTGGGGGGGGGGAGGTTGGAGGTGAGCTGGGAATCTGTTGTGAAAAGGGGGCGCTTCCTCTGAAGGCAAGCAACTCTTTGCTAGTGACTGCAGGATAGTTTTTTTCTAGATACAGACCCTTCCCTAAA
Source organism: Apaloderma vittatum (assembly GCF_000703405.1). Taxonomy (NCBI): domain Eukaryota; kingdom Metazoa; phylum Chordata; class Aves; order Trogoniformes; family Trogonidae; genus Apaloderma; species Apaloderma vittatum. The sequence continues at coordinate 4,300 of NW_009700910.1, forward strand.
TCTGCCCTGGGCTAGCTAAAATGATTGTGAAAAGTGAGAAGCTGTAGCTATTTTGCTAAACCTTGCGTTGCATCAGCTTTGTTTTACTTATATTGGATAGATGCATCAAAAAATCATAGTTACAGCTCTTTTGGTTTTCCTCCCTCTGGTGCTGATTTGTGATTGGAAATGGGTCTCAGCAGCACCAGTAAAATGGAATAATAATTGCACATATCTGAGGCTGCAAGAAAAAAAAACACACATTTTCAATATCCTCAGGCATCCCTGGCTATTGTTGGGCCCTAGCTCTTGTTAAAGGCTGAGTGGAAATATTGGTGAAGTGGGGTTTATTTAGTCTGGAGCATCAGAGGAGAGAATCCATCCTTTGCATCCTTTTATAGAGGGCAAGAAATCACGGCCTTAATACGAGGCAAGATCAGGAGTCAGGAAGCACTTTCTGAGTGCAGGAAAAGAGAAGCGCTGGAGCTACAGACATCGTGGAGGTGTGTCAAATGCAAGATAGATGCACATCTATCAGGAGCATGGCTGCAAGTCAAAACCGTTGGGTTTTACTCAGGTCTAAGAGAAGCTCAGGTACACAGCTTCAGAACTGTCCATATTCCAGTACGTTGTCCAACCTTCTCTTGTCCTTGCAAAACCAAAAGGTCCCCCAACTGTACTTCTGTGGCCATGAAACTGAATTTGCCTGGTGATGAAAGGATAGAAAAAGGTACCAAGGATTTGATAAATGGCATCTGGGTAGAGCCTGTGACTAGATCCTGCAGGCACTGGACACAGCAAGGTCTTTATTGCATATGCTGTATAACACGTCTGCATTATTGCATGTAGAATCATAGAATGTTTTGGTTTAGAAGGGACCTTTAAATGTCATCTTGTCCAACCTCCCTGCAATGAGCTTTAGTTCTTCAACTAGATCAGGTTGTTCAGAGCCCTGTCCTACCTGCTCTGGAATGGGGCATCTACCTCCTCCCTGGGCAAACCTGTTCAGCATTTCACCACGCATCTGGAATGGGACACCTACCTCCTTCCTGGGCAAACCTGTTCAGCATTTCACCACGCTCACTGTAAAAAATTTCTTGTATCTAATCTGAATCCACCATCTTTCAGTTGAAAACCATTATCCCTTGTCCTATCACAACAGGCACAGCTACAAAGATTGTCCCTCTTTAAGCATTGAAAGGCTGCTGTAAGGTCTCCAAGGAGCATTTTGGCTGCAGCCCTGTGTGGTCGGTCTGATAAAAGAGCCCTTTGTAGACTGTATCCAAAGGCCACCTGGGCAGATTAAGACTCACTTGAAAAACAAAGCAAAAGCTTGCGGTGGGGCCAGCCCAGAGACAGTGGCCGCAGAGCAGCCTCAGCCTTAAAACAAAACCCACTGAGCCAGCGGTTATTCTAACCGAGCAGAGCAGGTTGCAAAGCCTTTGGAGTTTGTTTCTCCTCTGTGGGAAATATTGAAAAAATCAGAGGCAAGAGAGTCCCGGCAGCTTGCTGAACTTTTGGCAAAAGGGAAAATGGTTTTGGCCAAGAAGGAGGTGATTTGGATCCTGAGCTGCATCTGTAGTGCATGCTGGGAGGTGAACTCCAGCTCCAAAACTCAGAGTAGAAGTGAGCCAGATTGCAGGACTCGCCACGGTCACAGTTCAGAGGCTGTGTTTGTCTTAGTGTGAGGACATAAAGTTTAAAGGCAAAACTGTTTATTGTCTTCTCTTTGACCGTGCATCTCCATTTGCTCTGTGCAAGGCCAGAGCTTTGAATGCGTAAAAAGAAATGCTTGATCTCACGGGAGTTTGGGAGGCAGTGCTTGGAGGGATTATTTGTGGGGCATTTCCCCCAAACTGGAAAAGGAACCAGTGCTGCCCTTGGTTTTGGGTTTGTGCAATGAGGTCAGGCTGACTGAAGGAGCCACCAGGCATGTTACAGCTGACTATTTCTCTTTGCACCCCTCTATCTCCACTTTTCCTTAAATCGCCACCTGAATGAGTCCTGTTATCTCCAGAGTACCTCCACTTTCTGTTAAAAGACGTCCTCTTTTTGACACTAGACTATCAAAATCCATGCTTAGGAATGAATTCAGTGGTCAGAACTGCCGTCAGTATGTGGATTAACTTGTTATTAATGATAGTAAATATTTTAAAAATTGCCATTGGGTACAACTTTTCCTCCTCAGAATAGGCCTTGCCCAAAGTAAAATGTAGGGAAGAGGCTGTATGATTTGGAGGAGGGAGAGGCTGGTTAGATAATTTGAGGAAAACCCTTCCTTTAGGTTTAAATGAGGTTTCTAATCGATTCTGTTTTGTAGAGTGACTCCACAGCTACGCTTAGAGCTAATCCCCCAAACTCACACTCTCTCTATGGCAAGAGCAACAAGTTTTCCCCTGCTGTTAGTGGCCCTTTATCTTCTCCATGGGTAGCCATGAGACAGTGCCTTTACCCAGTCATGCACATCCAATGTCAATACAGTATTTTCCGTAATTTACTAAAAGTGACATTGATTTCCTACTTGATCTATTGTTTTTCTGCATCTGAGCACCACTGTGTTTTTCAGATAGAATCACAGAATTGTTTGGGTTGGAAAAGACCTTTAAGATCACCACATCCAACCATTAACCCAGTACTGCCACATCCACCACTAAAAAATGTCCCTGAGCACCACATCCATACAGCTTTTAAATCTCTCCAGAGATGAGGACCCCACCACTTCCCTGGGCAGCCTGTGCCAGTGCTTGACAACTCATCCTATTGTGAATTTTTTTCCTAATATCCAATCTAATCCTCCCCTGGTGCAACTTGAGGCCATTTCTTTTCCTATCACTTGTTACTTGGGAGAAGAGACCAACCCCACCTCGCTACAACCTCCTTTCAGGCAGTTGTAGAGAGTGAGACGGTCTCCTCTCAGCCTCCTTTCCTCCAGGCTGAATGCCAGTTTCCTCAGCTGCTTCTCTTAAGACTTGTTCTCCAGACCCTCACATAATAATCTCTCTGTTCAAAAGCATTATGCAATGTGGGAACTTCATTTCCAGAAGTGTTTTAGGAGCATGTCTCCCAGACTACAGGATCAGGAGAATCCTCTCATTCCTGTGCCCATCAGTGTGCCTTGGTCATTGCCCAGCACTTTGACTTATGCTTTGGTCTCCATAGGAAGGAAATCTGGATGCACAGCACGGGAGGACCCAGGAAGAATGCAAGTCAGGACTACTCATTTCTGTGACTCTTCCTCTCCTCTCATGATGAAGGATGGGTTAATCAGCTTGATAGAGGTGTATGAGGCTGCGTTCAGTGGTGGTCGCTGTAACTAGTTGTGGATGTGAGCAACCGTGGTACAAAGTCACTTCTGGTGTGTGTCCACATCTCTGTATTGCTCACACACCAGTGAGAAGCAACATAGACCTGAGATGTCCCTACAGAGAGGAGCAGGGCAAATCAAGCTCTGCAGTTGCTGCTTCTACTCCCGAACTAAAACACATGATCACAGAATCACAGGATGGTTCGGGTTGGAAGGAACATCTAGTGATCACCCAGTCCAACCCCCCTGCCAGAGCAGGATCCCTCAGGGCAGCCCCACAGGAACGTGTCCAGGTGGGTTTGAAAGTCTCCAGAACAGGAGACTCCACACCCTCTCTGGGCAGCCTGGGCCAGGGCTCCGGCACCCGCATAGGGAAAAAGTTTTTTTCTAATATTTTTATGGAACTTCCTATGCTCCAGCTTGCATCCATCATACCTTGTCCTGTCATTGGACATCACTGAAAAGAGCCTGGCTCCATCCTCCTGACACTCCCCCTTCACATATTTATAAACATGAATGAGGTCACCCCTCAGGCTCCTCTTCTCCAAGCTGCAGAGCCCCAGCTCCTTCAGCCTTTCCTCCCCAGGGAGATGTTCCATCCCTCCATCATCCCTGGGGCTGCGCTGGACTCTCTCCAGCAGTTCCCTGTCTCTCTGGAGCTGAGGGTCCCAGAACCGGACACAAGATTCCAGATGTGGCCTCACCAGGGCAGATTTGAGGGGCAGGAGGACCTCTAGTGATCATGGATTCATAGAATTATGGAATCATAGAATCATTTAGATTGGAAAAGACTTTTAAGTTTGAGTTCAACCATCGATCCCACGTGCATCCAAGTGGCCTTATTGGCCTGCAGCACACAAGTCCCACGTCACTGACATGCGTACTGTTTTGGAAATTATGCCGCATGACAAGGGATGTGACAGACATGCTCCTCGTATGGTTTCCTGCTGCTGAACATGGCTCGGAGGGCTTTGCTCTGCTCTCAGAGCAGCCAAACACCTGCAGTGCTCAGCAGGAGCTCGCTAAGTGGTGCTCCACTTGATGCAGTCCTGCATAAGCAAGTGGCAAATGAAAACCAAGTGTCCTGGTTTGCACCATGAAGAGGACATCACTGAACATTCAGAGTGGAGGCTCTGCGTCAACCTTGGTGACCATGGACTGGGCCAGAGTGTCCCCAGTGTAGGTGTTTTTGTGTCCAGAAGAGGAAGCAGAGATGACCAGCCACATCTGCGAATCATCCAACTCATGAAACTTACCTTTGATCTCATAATTTTCTGCTTCACTGCAGAATTGACATCACCCAAAATAAGACCAAGGTCTGTTCCTTGTGTGCTAAAGGCATCTGTGATATCCACAAAAAATCCAGCATCACCGGGCTGAGCTCCATGGAATTACTGTGCCTTTAAAGTCGTGTAGCTGTGATTAAAACCTTGTCCTTACATTAATTCATATTTCACAGGCATTTTGGGGGGGGATATTTCACATTGCGAGTCTGCTGGGGAAATTCTAGCTGTGTGTTCTAGATTCATGATCTGTTTTATTTTATCATCTATTCAGTCTCTTGTCACCGTGGCTACTCAGTTAAAGGAGAGGAAAATTATTGTGGCTTTCCCCCAGGCTGGTGTAAATCAGCATAGCTTCAGTACAGTCGTATGAGTCAGCTGTGTCTTTACCCCTTTGTGCCAGCTTCTAATTTCGTGAAATCGGGGATTTCTGCGTGGAGAATGGTCTCACAATGAGCTGGGAATACGCAGCACAAGTGTAGTTCCAAATTCCCAGCTTGCAAAAGCAACCTAAAGAGGGACTGTCTGATGTGAGGGTGGATGGAGAGGAATGGTGCCTTGTTCATGTAGAGCTAGCGGACAACTAAGTTTGCAGCCAGCTAGAGGGTTGCCTAGTTCAATATTTGGCCCCCAACCATCAGCACAGAGGTACAGGAGACAGAGATGGCTTGAGGGCACAATGCTGGTTGAACTCAGGTGAGCTTTGTGGGCCAGAGAGCAGTTGAGCCCATCTCAGATCTGCTTTCTGCTAAGTCTGTCTCTGAAAAGTGCCCCACAAGAGCTGCAAGAAAGCTGGAATTGGGTGGTGTATGAAACGAGCACTTCAGAGGGGATGGCTGTGGTCACTAGTGGCACAGAGGCACCTTGAAAGAAGTGGATCTGGCTGCAGGAAACAGTCAAAGCCAGGCTGAAATGCTCAAAGCTTCTCAAGGACTTAGGTGCTGCTTCTTTATTTAATCAGACACTTCAGACTTGTCCCCTTCTTCAACAATGGAGGCTCTCTGTTCTTTGGAATCTACTCCTGGGTACAATCAGGCCATAGGAGTCAATCACCTTCACCAAGTAAACCAGCCATGCACAGACACCTCTGTACTGTGCCTGCACTTACCTCTGGAGTGCTCCAGGTTCCCTCCAAACCCACTAGAAACAAACCCCCTATGGTTATCACTTACCTGGCAGTAAACCTGGGTTCTCAAAGCCCCATGTGCAGAAGCCAACATCTCTAAATCCACCTGCTGGCTGGGGAAACCAAGACATAGAAAAGTTGAGGGACTTCCAGTGTCATTGCTAGGAATGAGACCAAGAACCCTCATCTGAGGTTCATGTCCTGCCTGCAGACCACACCATCGCACCAGGCACATAGGCCATCTCTCCAAAACAAGCTACGTGTTCCTCTCATGAGGCATAAATCATAAAACGTGCAGTTCACTACTGATCCCATGTGTGCTCTTTACACTCAGAGGATTTGAGGAGGGAGGTGGCTGAGCTATGCCTGGAGGTGAGATGCCTGTGACCCTCTCTAAGGTAATTTGCAAAGCCACAAAGTGTTATTCTGTCAGCACAGGTACATTACACCTGCTAGTATCTTGTGGGGCTGGAGAGGGTCTGATCTTACTAGAGAAGGTTAAGGTAGAAAAGCCAAGCAGTCAAAAGACAAGTGATGACAGATCCACGGTTGTCTATGCAATTTAATTCATTTCCCCCGGTGCATATCCATCCTCATCTGGCCTTTAATTGCATGATTAAAACTACTGATGTTCTCTGACAAGATAACAATCTGTAGTGTGGAGGTCCTGAGTAACTGGAGACACAAATCCCCATCACTGGTATGTAAATGAGGCAGATGCAATGAGTTTTTTCTTTATCTGAGGGCAGAGTCTGAATTTCCAAGACGGGAGGAAAACCACAATCCCTTGTCACAGAACGATGATGTTTTGACAGAGAGGAGTTAGGGGCCGTGGTGGACAGGCAGTCCTGATGATTTGCTGAGAAGGTGTTGTGTGCAGGAGTCAGGACGCAGAAATGAAAACTCTGTGCCCGAGTAGACCAGCACAGCTGGGGTGGATACCAAAAATGTGGGAAGGAGTCCCCTCCCCATGCCTGAGAGGGCAGATTTTGAACAGTGGATTAGAGAACTGCAGAAACAGTTTGTGATTCTGCCAAGGACAGGGATTTGAAGGGAGATGAGAAATGCAGTGATTCGGTTATCAAGAGGAGGGGAAAAAACTTTAAACCTCACCAGGAAAGCAGTAAAGTGAAGGAAGAACCTAAGTTAGATGGAACGCAAGGAGCTGAAAGAAGCAGATTTTGGCAAGAAGGCTGATTAACCATTGGAACTAATTACCCAGGATGATAGATTTCTATCTCTCTTGAGGTCTTCTAATCAATTGAGACAAAGACAAATTATGGGGGCCATTACCACTGTAAATGGATGCAACCTTTTGGCCTGTGTAAGGGAAGAGGTCAGCTCTGACCTTTTGGCCTCTGAACCTGTGAATTGTATAGTTCTTTTGCTTTCTGAAGGGCCTCTGCCTCCCTCACGCAGGCAGCACAGAGGGATTTGATCAACCACTTGCTGACCATAGCAGAAATGTGACGCTTGTGCATCCCAGCTGTAAAGCAGTTCCTGAGGGGCAGCAGCCAAGAGCTTCAGACCTTTCCCCTCTTCCACCCATGGGTATTTTTTCTCCAGATAACGTTACTTCTAGACTACATCCACCCTCTGTTTATCCAACACAGACCCTTCATTGCTACAATCCCAATGTCTGCCCTAATTTGCTGCCTCTCCCTGACCTCGTTTAGTCCAGAGCAGCTGCCAGCAACTCCGTATGAGGCCACACAAGCAAGGGATCTTACACTAACATCTGAAAAATTGCCTGTCTTCTGCATTTCCAGCAAGATCCTCCTTTAAGATTGTACCAGCCCTCTTGGGTAGGTCTAGTCTTGGAGACAGGCTCATGCCTATTCCCTCTATCATCTCTCTCTCATGGTTTTTGTGGTGTTAAAGGGGTGTAGCAAACCTCTTTTCCCAAGGGCACTGCGGTCACTGCCTTGTTCGGTGATTCCCAACCTTAGAATCATACAGTATTTTTGGCTGGAAGAGACCTTCAAGAACACCGACTCCAATGTTTTCCTACCTCTACCACCACCACTAAACCATGTCCCTCAGCACAACACAGAATCAGAGAAACATTCACATTGGAAAAGATCTTTGGGACCATCAAGTCCAACCTATAACCCTGCTCTACAAAGTCCACACTTAAACCATATCCCCCAACACTATATCTAAACGACCTTTAACATCTCCAAGGAAGGTAACTCAACCACCTCCCTGGGCAGCCTATTTCAGTGCCTGACTACTCTTTCTGTGAAAAATTTTTTTCCTAACATCCAGCCTAAATCTACCCTGTTGCAACCAAACACCTACCCATCTCTTAAACACCTACAGGGATGTGACTCAACCCCCTCCCTGGGCAGGCTGTTCCAACGCCTGACAACCCTCTCAATGAAGAAATTCTTCCTAAAATCCAACCTGAACCTCCCCTGGTGCAACTTGAGGCAATTCCCCCGTTTTCTGTCACTCGCCACTGGGGAGAACGGACCAGCCTCTGCCTTGCTACGACCTACTTTCAGGTTTCTTCTGCATCTGGACCTTTCTGCTATTAAGCAGGGCACCACGGTGAATATACTGCAGGAGCTTAGTTGTACCTTAGACACCCGGAATCTTGAGTTCATCTACAGCTGAAAAAAAAACTACTTTGAAGATGAAAAGCAGCCGCTGCAGCCCTTTGCCTTATTGTTTATCCCCACACACAGCCAGGAACGCTGGCCCCTGACGGCAGGAGCACTTGGAACAGAAGAATGACTCTATAAGGTGAAAGGCAGCAGAGGAACTGGGCTTGACTGGTGACATTGTCCTTGGCCAGGTCCCAGACAGCTCTGAATTACTTCTAATCATGTGATGGAGGAAAGGGGTCCGCACAGCCAGTTGCTGGCACAGTTTTGTGTTGTCTTCAGCAGAGCAGCACAGAGCTGAGAGCAGCCTCAGTGTGCCATGCGGGGCGAAAAAAAGGGTTCTTGAAATAACAAATGCTGTTCAAGGAGAGCTATGATTAGCTGAGCTTTATGCAGACAGTTAGGAGGAAAGCTGAACTTTATTGCTTCTGGCTTTTCCAGCTGCCTCTGGTCTATCCAAACTTCATGGCCACTAATATCAGATTAAACATTAAGCTTCTCTAAACTGGGGAACTGAAGTCAACGGAGAGCAGGGAAGAGAGACCAACTGCCCTGTTACCTGTGCTGATTAGATGATAGAAAATGTGATTTTCCTTTAAAGGTCCTGTCGATTTACGTGTCTGAAATTCACTGATGTGGAATAGAGTTTTTAATAGTCCACGTGTTCCTGGTAACCCTTCGTAATCAATTTCCCTTATGCTTTTCTCTTGTACTATCCATCATAATCATCTTCCCTTAGTTCTCCTCAGCAAGAAATTCTGAATTTCAGGCTTATTTGCAACCTGGTGACCGCAACCGCCAATATGAAAACTGTGAATAATCACTGAAAGTGTGTTATAAATAATTGCATGTGTACTGCAGCCAGTAATTAAACGTTAGGATTCTGCTCCTGTTCCTCATTGGATTCTTGCTTTACAAGGGTAAGAGAAGCCTTCGAGCAAGTTACTAGATCTTTGCACAGATCAAGTTGTCTTGGATTACAAGATCATTCCTTACAGCAAAATCCTTCATTGGTTATTTGAGCTGAGACTGAAAACAGATTTCCAGGACAGAAACAGGGAGGGCAGGAGGAGAAAGTTCAGCATGAAGGTTCAAACCTTGCTTAAGAACCTATCATTATTTAATTTCCTTACATCCCCTGGGATCTCTAGGAGGGATGGAACACGTAATTGCCATAATTGCAAGCCTAACTCAGGTGAAGACATCACGACTTTAGGATGCTCTTTCCTTCCTCGGTGTTTCAGAAGTGCGTTTTCCAGGGGACCCAGTGTTTATAGTGGGTGACACCACTAGCACCGTGCTGCCTCGCTGCACCGTGAAAGCTCATCCCACCTTAAGCAAGCCCTGGCTCTACCTGGCTGGCTCCAGATGCTTTATTTAATCCCCGACACAAGCCAGAGGTCTTCTCTTTAATCAGCTCACTGCTTCCCATGACAATGAAGTTAATGATCCCTGCTGTGGCCACATTTGACACCTGGCACTTACATTTTCTCTGTCGTGTCTCTTGGTTTCAGTGTACCCTCAGCAAACATCTCATTTCTACGTGACTAGGATTAAGCTCCAAGGGTTGTATCCCTCTAAATCCGTAGAAGTGTCTAGCCGAGTTGGTTGCCCTGCCCAGTGCTCTGCTTGATTTCTGGTTGCTCCTCCATCAGGGCCTCCATACAGCCCTTCTATGACAAATAATTAAATATTTGCTTTTTATTCTGTGTTTTCTATTTTATTTTATTTTATTTTCAACGCACTGCCCTCATCATTCATTATCTGCCCATTTCTGCCCAAGGTCTCAGCTCAGCATCTCTAGGGGAAGCCAATCTGTCATCCTGGTTTTGGAACAACCCCAAGACATGGTCAGATTTTCTTCTCTCTATCTCAGACTGTTTCCGCTGTTTCTCTGTTTTGTGGCCTCCACGTGGGTTTTATGCTTTTTATTACTAACATTTAGCCGGGTGAAATATCTTTTTAGCTCTCCCTTTTATGAGATGTATTTGAAAAGACTTGCCAAAGCTGCTCAGATCTTGCAATGCTGCTTCTTGCTGCTCTGTGCAGCACTCTGAGTATTACACGAGGAACAAATATGAGGCTTGAGCTGCCTCCAAGGGTGGATTTTTCACCCAAGTTTGATGATTAAAATAGCATTTCTGGGTGTAACTTGCAGTCAGCCACTGATGTTCTGGGCTATGTAGATACACATAATAAGAAATACTCCTGTGAGTATGTAGATACACATAATAAGAAATACTCCTCTGAGTAAAGTTGTATTAATACATAGACTGGAATTCTTTATGTGACTGTATCGGTACAGACTATACCGTCACGCTGGTTTGGGATGAGAAATGTGGATTTCAGCCCCTTCTGGCATGTCCCAAGTTGTGAATCCTTGCATTTACAACCTTGATGTCCTTTTAATGTTGAGTTTTGTTTATGTAAGTAGAAGATCTCATGGTTTTGTCTTTTTCCTCTTCGAGCACAGCCCGTCTTTTCCCTCCCATGACCTCCCACCCTGCGTTTGCTGTCTGTCTCTCCCCGACTTTCCAACTTGGCTTCCTTCTCTAACCTCAGTTGCTGCCTTATTCAGCCTCACTTATGCTTTGGGCTTGTAAACTCCAGCCTTGTAGTTTAATATCTAGTGTCAGAGGCAAAAAAAGGTCGGCATGGGAAGAAGGGATGATAGATAAATATAATGACCTGGGAAGGTACAGACATGTACACAATTTTGTCTTTGAACCCAAGGTTGCCTGGAAAAGTGCCTCTGGAGAACATATATTGGAAATCTGTGGCTTTGTAAAGTCAGGAGAAGGATCTCTGGTCTTTGATGTTAATCATCATTCATCTTCATAAAACTTCAGGGGGGGTTTAGCTTTCGTTTGAATGAATTTTGTGACTTCCAGAGAAAACAGGAGTGGGGGAGTATAATTGAGAGCTTGTTTAGTGCCAAATTCATCTTAAAGCAGGGAATGCAAATCACATAGCAAGTGTTGAATTATATATGATTAAAACTGCTTCAGCTCTTGCAAAGAAAAATAAAAAAGAGCCTTCTTAACCACCAGTTAATCATGAACAAAAAAAAAAACCCGAAAATGAACCTAATCACAGAAAAAAGGGGTCACAGTTCCTGCTTGACATATGGCTGGGTTCTTTATCCTAAGAGTGCAGTGCAGAATGCACTGTCATTTAAGTGTTTTAAAGAGGTACATTAAGAAGAGAGTTCATTGATAAATAACCCTTTAAAAATAGGTGAGATTCTCTCCTTAGCCATGAATGCTCAAGGTCTGCACAGTTGTCTTGGCCCATTTTGGATGCTCGTGTGTTTGAGGGGCAGAGCTGGAAGGTTTTTCTGTGCTTAGTTGTAAGCAATGATGCACAACACAGATAAGAGTGTGTTGAAACCACTGAAGGCATGATCCAAATGCTGTCCATTTTTGCTAACAATTGTCAGTCTGGCAGTAGTTCAAACTCAACACCCGTGGACTTTCCTGAGCCAAAAAGTGCCAGAGATCAAACAAAGAACATATAATTTTCTCCATGCTTCTCTGCAGTGCGAATGT
>NW_009700910.1:16179-28979 GCF_000703405.1 Apaloderma vittatum
AGCGAGTCCTGGCCCCTGCTCAACCAAGGATGTTGACACGCTCTTAGGACTGTTTGATGCAGTGGGCATCACAGCATTCTCAGAGAACTTGCTGAACTTCATGTTCCCTCAGGCTTTGAAGGCATTGCTGCTTATTTTGCTATTGGTAGGAGTGGACAAGGGGGGATGCTACGTGCTCTGCCTTAAGATCAAACCTGCAGAGATGGTGTTGAGACAAAGGAGGGTGAACAAATGGGCTTGGCTGGCCCTTGATCAGCAGTTCCCTCAGCTTTCTGGCAAGGACGGCAAGGGGGAACACCATATGCTTTATAAAACAGCCATCTTTCTGCTGCTTTGGTGGCAGCCAGTGGATAGCCACAGACTTTTGTGGCTGTCTTAGAGCCTGGTGAAGCAGCAAAGAGCGACTTAGGGAGCATTGGCCAGATTTATTTGCCGAACAAGACAGGAGCACTCTGAAAGTCAAATACAAATGGGAAGACATCCTACCATCTCTCTTAGGACCTGGATGTTCTCTGGATCTTGGTCAACTTGCCCAACACTAGACTTTCCACCATCCCCAGAGCTAAGCCAGCAGGCACATTCTCTATATTTCATTTCCAGGATAATCCAAATAGCTAAATTGGATCAGCGCATGCCCAACTCTGCATTCAAACAGCTTGTCTTTCATGGGTTAGACTCATGGAATCGTTTAGCTTGGAAAAGACTTTCAAGATCCTCAGTGTGGTGACTCCAGCTCTTGCCTGATGGGAGGGCTTCTGAATCCATTTCTTTTGCTTCCCAAGAGACCCCTTAACCACAGGTTACATAGTTATCCTCAGAAGAAGAAATGCTTCTTCCTTTTTCTCTCAAGTCTTCCCAGGCTTCCTTCTCAGCTTTGGTTTTACACACCTTGACATTGAATACGTCAGTGAAGTCACTGATGATTAACACCAGCTTGATTACGAGAAGAGGGACAGCCAGGACTTTATTCACGTTTCATTTGTGTCTGACTCCAGCGTAGTTTCTTTGATTTTTGAGGTGATTCTTCTCACTTTTCAAGTCCTAACCAGCCATAAGGTCTTCAGTATTCGTGACTAGACAGTGTAGGAATGGGGAAGGCAAAGGGACCACATGGACAAAGCCTGCTGCTCCAGCAGAGAAGGGAGGATGCCAGAGCCATTTCTGACAGATGCTTCTGTAAATGATTCCACTGCTGGGGATTGATCAGATCCTCCGTAATCTGTTCCACTTTTTAACTTCCTATGTAACATTTTTCTTAATGTCTAACTAAATCTCCCTTGGTGCACATTTACTCAAAATTACTTCTCATCTTACATCCCACGACAGTGGAGAGCTATCTATCACTGCCCGCTTCTGAACCATCTTGTTTGCATATTTAAGTGCTCTGATTTTGTTTCTTCACAGCCTTCATCCTAAACAAAGAAAACATAGTTCTTTCAGCCTTTCCTCACCCTGCAAAAACATTTATAATTTCAATGGAATTCCTCTGGGGTCTTGTCATCTTCCTTAGCATGTGTTGTCCCGTCAAAAAGGTGGACCCAAACTCCACTAGAATCCTCACTGGAGCTGAGAAGTGCAGGATAATTTCTTCCTGTGATAAATACGCTGCAGTCATCCCACGCTTTGTGTGTTTCTCTGTTGCTTTTTCTTGATCAGTTTGTAACTACCGCCCACTCCATGGTCACATCTCCCACACCGCTGGCAAGCCACTCATTTCCTAAGCTTAATTCTCCATCCTCTCTTTTCACATTTGCCTTACCCAGTGGCACTTTTGCTTCTGTTCAGTGTCATCCTCCTGATTTCAGACAGTACCTTTGACAGATCAAGATAATTTTGAATTCCAGTCTTGTCCTGCACATCATTTGTGACCCCCTCCTTGTCTTCTGTCAGCCACAAATTATATAGATCTATTCTCTATTCCATCGTCTGAGTCATTATGAGAACATTGAACAATACCAGACCCAGGATGGACTCTTGGAGACCTTCTTAATCTGAAAACATGCCATTGCTGCTCTTCTTGGAGGCCAGTATTCATGAGCACCCACTTCACCATGATTGCTTAGAGGCCATTCTTATGGGTGCATCACATGGACCTGTGCCAAATAGCTTGTAAAAGTAAAGTCATACAATGTCACCTCTTATTTTCCTGGCCAGTCTTATCTACATGATTGGTCTATAATTCATCTGGTTCCTTCCTCACCTTCTTTAAAAAAGGCATTTCTTTGCCCTTTTCCGCTCCTTTGAGATCGCATTCTTGATGAGCTTTGGGAGGATTAAGATATTACTTTTCTACCATTTCTTGTAGTTTATACACACAGACTCTTTGACAAGTACCTGCAACCCTTGAGAGAACATATTTCTGGGTAAGCAGTTGTTTGGGTTGAGGGAGGAGGATTTTAAAACGGTATTTGAAGAGAAAATCTCTTATTGTATGATAAGTGTGGTGGGGTATGATGTGAAGCTACCTGGATGTCATGCTGAAGGTCGTGCCCAAAATAGTCTTCAAAGTGCTTTATCTCCTTAAAACTGCTGCTCATCTCATCACCAACCATATGTCCCAGCTTGGGTAACGTAGAAGTTCAGGGTCTTGCACTTCTTTTTCTCAGAGAAGGAGAAACCCGTAACATGCATGCCAGATCCATTTCTGCTCCCAATTTATGAGTGTGTACCTGTCCATCACGAGCATAAGCATCCCTCTCTGCATCCTCAGCCTCGCTCCATCAACTGCTCCTTGGTTAGTTGTTAACCAAGAAACAACCCCTCCGTAGGAATCATCTGCAAACAGAGACCAGGACAGATGGAAAGTCTTTTTACTCTTTTTATTTTTTTTGCACAGTGTAAATTGTTTTTCAGGTTTACATCTTTAAAAATTCTGAAACACTGGATGGTATCAGGAGCAGGAAATTGATGCACAGCAGAGAAGGGTAGAGCAGGAAAAGGAGTGGGGGGGTTAAGTTATCCTAAAACTTTAATAAATAGAAAAATAAAATTCATCAGCTGTGCAGGTGGATCATCAAGAGGTAGGTCAAGTTCTGACTTACAAACAAGGACATTATAAGAAGGAATTGGGTTAAAAAAGGAAAAATGAAACAGTATTAAGATGTCTTTAGTGGCATCGGTGAACAAGGCATAGAAATCCGTGCTGTCAGATCCTAAGCACTCAGTGCTTCAGCCTCCAGAAATGTTCCTCTGTTCATGAGACAGGGTTTGGACTATCTACTAACACTGAAAATAATTGTTAAAAATAGAAGCCAGCGCAATGTGCCTGCCCCCAGGAACAGCAGGGAAGAAGGACAAGTCCCTCAGATTGAGATTAGATCCCAAAGAACTCAACAGGAATATTCAGAGAAAATATTTTTCTTTGCCTGCCAAGGGAGATGTTTTCAAGACAATGGCTGGAGATGTGTTTTCTTTTAGGCTGTTAGCTGCCCCTCTTGGGTCCTTGCAAATTGCCCTGATCGAGCAGACTTTGAAAAGTCCGCATTTTCAGCGTCCCTGATGGGAGTTGTTACTTGTACAAATTTCCCTCTGGGTTTTAATTTGCTGCTGAGGCTTTTGACAGGAAAGCGTAAGAATTATTTGAGGGAAATGAGGGCACTGCAACACACAAAGTTGATATACTGAAAGATTGAGAGGGGACAGCAAAAGGCTACAGAAATGGGTCAGGAAATGGGGCATGGCAAGAGATATCTATTTTAAAATCAGAAATGTGAGCTATTCGAGAGAAAGTAAAAGTGAATTGACATGCACACAGACTCTGGCCAAAGCCAGGTGATTACAGAAATTCTGCTTTGACAGATAAGAAAGATTTGCAGAGTTTGGTTCCTGGAATTAAACAAGATAACAAATCTTCTTTCTGAGGTGTTACGAAGAAGGGCTCTAAATGAAATGGGACTGCCAACCCGGACAGGGAATTTTGGAAGCCAAAGAGAGAGGAAAGCAAGCACCTGAGATTTAGCTAGCTATGTAACCCAAATATGAGCCACCCAGCCTGGAAATGCCCCTCTAAACGACTCAGGACAAAACTCTTCTGCACTTTGCAGACTGGTGGCATTGGTTTTCAGAAATACTCTGGAAACAGCATCTTAATGTGTAGAAGGATGTCTTTGCTGCAGAAGACATTAAAGAAAAATATTCCAGTAAGGAAGATGGATCCCAACAGAGAAATGGACACAAAATTCATTGTTCCCAAAGGGAAAAGCTAATTTATCTGCCACAGTGCCAGAGGGGGTTTAGCTTTAATTTTTCAGCTGCATCCATGAAGTCTGAGCAGTGTGAAAACCAGGAAAACAAAAGCAAGCACAGTCCTGAGAGTGTGTGGGGAGTCAGTTCTTGGAGACTACACAGAGAACAGCAGAACGATCTGTTGGAAGAGGTTTCTCTCATCTCAAACGCATCAGGAAATAAACTTCTGGGGGACATGGCAAAAGCCAAGACATTGCAGAAAGCTATTAACAGTGTCACTGAAGGAAAGCTTGGGAATTAGATGTGAGTTCAGGTCAGAGCTTTCTGTAATTGATAGTATAGCATATAGGTGTAAAAGTTAGTAGTGCCAAAAATATTACAGGGCTGAGGTATTTTATGGAATCTCCAGGATCATGAAAAAATCTGATGCATGGTCACAAATAAACACAGAGATGAAGAAAATGGATAAGTGGATATGCACGAAATGTGTCAATAATTTCTGCCTTAGAGAGAAAAAACAGTGATGATGGGTCAGATATGGTGGACCTGTTGGATCATCCAGGGTACTCTGAGACTGCGCTATTAGAGACGCTTCTATTAAGGTATCTCGTAGGAAAAAGTAAAACTTTATTTGGCAGATACGGGCCTCCAGAAATGGTCATGTTTTGCATCAGTTAATACTTAATTAACAGGACTTTGCAAGATTTTGAATAGCTGGCGAATGCCAGAATTCTTCAGTCCAATGATTTGAACCAAACTGGAGTTAAGCGAGTTAAAAAGTTACATATATATTTTTTTTTTTATATGTGTATAAAACCATTACAGGCTCTGCAAAAGATCAGTATCTCACTCTGCTGGGCTTAAGGAGGCTGCCTTTAAGGCACTGATCATTACCATCTGAAGTTTTGCTCAGAAGGCTGAGAATCAGAGTGCCTTGCTTATTCAGATCTGGGCTTGGGAAGCTGAGCTCATCTTGAGGCACAGATAGATAGTTGGATAGATAATAATACATGTACAAACCAAAATGATAGCTGATGAACTCAGTTACTACAGACTATGTGGCTGATGACCCCTAAATGCTGTTTCAGTGGGGGCTGAGCATTAGCTGCAATGGGAGAAGGATTTCTGTTTGCAAAAGGGGGAGATGTAAAGGGCTTACACTTCAGGTTAACATATTCTCTTGGTCTTTATTTCTTAGATTAACAGCCTGTTCTTCAATCTCCAATCTCATTATAGGCCTGTGAAACATTTCTTTTAAAAGAAGGCCATGACAATTACTGATGATGAACCTGAGGATGTCGTTTAAGTAGGGGAGACTTGTAAATGTCTAGCATGTTGCTGATGTCATGAATACTGCTTAGATCAGATTATTCTTTAGTTCTTCCAGTTCCCCCAGATTGTGCCATCCTTGCTCCACGCTTCCTCCATCTGCTTGCAGAATGCCCCACTCATTCATTACTTTAGACTTATATCTGGGACAGGGACCTTTTATTCCCTTTCTGTGTGTCAAACCCAGCTGGCGACCAAAGTCATCAGCTTCTTAACGGTGGTGCAAAGAAGTCATCAACACTGCAACTGTAATTGTTTGCCCAGAGAGGTGGTAGATGCCCAATCCATGGACACATTCAAGGTCAGGTTGGAGGGGCTCCAAGCAACTTGTTCCTTTTGAAGATGCCCCTGCTCGTTATACAGAGATTGGACTAGAAGATCTTTAAAAGTCTCTCCCAACACAGCCTATTCAATGATTCTATGATTTTTTTAAGTCTCTCACTATCTAAATTTTCCCCTTTTGGCCGCGATTAAGGGTAGCAACATCCCTTCCCCCTCCAGTGGGAGGTGGACTTCTATTTTGGGGGCTGCAATAGCCAGATCTTGCTTAGAAAAAGACCTCATCAGGACTGCTGCTTTCACTGCTGCAGTGGAGAGTTCTGGCATGTCCCACACTCGTCTCAGGATATTGAAGAGGAAGAGATGATGTCACAGCACTGGACAGGGCAAATGGAAGGCACCCATGTGTGGAGCGTTACTGACGATTGTTATCCTTGGTTGATTGCTATCAATTCTTCCAAATGCAGCGCCAGTTGAAGTGATAATGACTCCTCTTTCAATAGCAACTTCTATTCGAAGTTTTTTGATATGCCAGTAAGAGTTGCTTTAAAATGTCAGCAATAAACACACATTCAAAACAAACCACTTAATGTCGTACCTGTAAAGTCTGTGTGTCTTCCCATCAGCTGTATTTTTGATTGCATAAATGCATGAGCAATACTGCATTTGCCACAGCCTGCCTTCCACACACAAACACACACTCACGTATGCATGCACACGCAAGTTCTCTCTTCCCTGCTTTCTGGAGAGATCAGATTGATAATCCCCAAGAGATGCAGGCAGGCTGTATTCTTCCCACGTCACAGCAGCCTCGTTGTGCCATGTTTCTCCAAGAAAATGAACAATGGATTCCTCTCTTACAGACAGGATGCTCACAATGTCTTCTTGGGATTAGCCCAACAGGCAGAGTAAAGATCATTCTGAATATCAAATGTCTTTGATATTCTTACTGAGTCATCTTCCTTGGGATGTGCTTTCTGTAGCACCCAAAGAACAAATACCAGACTCAAAGCCACAGGAAGTCCTGCAGTCGAAGCTCTTTCTCACCATCATCTTTTGGGTGAATATGGGTATCTCTGAGCCCTGTCCAGCACATAAGAAGATCTCTGGATGAGGAACATGAGAGGGCAGAAAGGGAAAAGAAGACAAGGTGGAATGGTTGAGCAGACCCAGCCAGATTTACACCTAAAAAGGAGCCCTCTTGGGTCTAAATTTGCTTTGCTGTGCCTCAACAGAGAATATTTACGTCTCTACCATGTGGCCAAACATTTTAAAGTCAAACCTAGGTGGAACTTACAGTCTTTTATGTATCTATTTTAAGCACTTAGAGATCTCCTCTAGCCCTTGAGACCTCACAGTCTTTAATAGAGTTGTCCTTATAGCCCTCTGCTAGATGTGCTCTTATCTTCACAGACAAGAAGCTGTTATTCAGTGGCCCTCAGTTATCCCACCAGATGGGACGCTTATTTTTAGGCACATATATTAAGATCCTAGTGACCACAAGCCTTGCTAACCACTGTCTCCTGTTGGTGGTATAACTGGAAAGCTTTGGAATGGGGGAGGCACCTCTGTTACACAAGGAATCTGGGATTGAAGCCCCCCCATTATCACAGAATCATAGAATGTGTTGGGCTCAGAGGGACTTTTAAATGTCATCTAGTCCAACCCCTGTGCAGTGAGCAGGGACATCTCTAACTAGATCGGGCTGCTCAGAGCTCCAGCAAGCCTGCTGCCTGGGGACACCATTATCATGGTGTCCTCAGATTTTGGCAGTCAATTAACGTGACGTGGAACATATTCATTGCCAAAACTTGTGTCTTGTACAATAAGGGTTTCAGAGTAAACACTGCAGGACAGTGTGTGCGCAGTTTAAGGCTTCATGGATGCTCGGAATTTTTAAGCCTTCTTTCTGGTCAGGTGGATTAATCTTATTTGGAATAGGTACACAACTATTTGCTACCAGGTCAACCGCTGAGCGTGATGGTCTGATTGGTATCTTCCTTTCATAAGAATATTGTTTTTTGCTGACCCGGTGGTTAGTCTGGATGAGTCAGTCCAGAGGCGTCTTTAGAAAACAAAGGCTGAAGCCTTGTCAAAAAGGATGTGTTAGTGTAGGAGGGTAATAATATCTAGGGAGATTTCACCCCAAGTTATCATGAGAGTTTTCATGAAGAATTCTTTTCTGCTTTGGGGTAATGGAAGCATGATGTAACTTCACCAGACCACAGACACCCAAAAGGGGGTCTCATTTTTCTTCCAGCTTGAAAGTTTGCAGAAACAATGCAACAACTAATGGCCCAACCCATGATTTTTAATTTTTTTTCAATGTGGTTCTAGTCACTGACTTGGCGGGGAGAGAGGAACAAATAAATGTCTTCATCTTTCCAGGCTTCATCAAGTCAGAGTTATGCTTGCCTTCTTGGAAAACAGCTAAGAGAGCTACAGGTGCGAAGGGCTGTCAATTTAAAATTAGGGATTAGTGAGTTCATCTCAGCAGGTATCTAAAACTCAACTTCCTGAGCCCACTTTGGCTTTTGTTTAACACTCATGGCTGTCACATTTCACTCTCACTTTGCATTGTCATTCCTCACAGGGCAGAGAAGAGCCCACTAAAAATGTTTGTGTGTCATCTGACTTGTGCCGATCCATCATGCCAAAGAACAGGTGGGATGGCTTCGTAAAATCCCTGCCATGACAGGCATTGTGACTGACAGGACATCAAGTTTTTAGGCTTCTCTGAAGATATCTAGGTGTCATCTATCAGTCTATGACAAGCAGGAAGACAGATCAAAGGGATGTGGTTTCTTCTGTGTGTGAATCAAGGGTGCGAATGGATTCACACGTAACACGTGGAAAAAACGGAGGGGAGAAGGATGGATCCCAAAGCCTCAGGTAGAACAAGACCGTGAGAAATGGTGTAGTTCCTCCTAAAACACCTGAAGCCCAAGCGTTGGTTGGATCAGAAAGGTAGAGTGGCAGAGCCTCCTTGTGGCTGCCCTCCAGACATTTTGCTCACTGTTTCCAGACCACATGGGGTCACCTTCCCGCTTCTGCACGGTTGCATCTCCTTAGTGAAGGAAACGATCTCCTGGGAGGTGAATCAGACCTTGTTCAACAAAATGCTCTTTGAGACAC
This sequence comes from Apaloderma vittatum, assembly GCF_000703405.1. Lineage (NCBI taxonomy): Eukaryota > Metazoa > Chordata > Aves > Trogoniformes > Trogonidae > Apaloderma > Apaloderma vittatum. Next base: position 25,108 of record NW_009700910.1, read on the forward strand.
CTGTATAAGAAGGCTCGAGGGTCTGTTAAGGCAAGAGCCAGATTTTTCCCTTACTCCTGCACACTAGGAGTAACTTTATGTAAGTGTCACTGAGCTAGGCAAGAGCAGAAACAGATGTGGAGCAGAGCTACAAACAGGATGTGAAAATAAACTCATTACTCCATCTGCCCACTGTAAACAGCATGAAATTAGCAGCAAGCGAGGAATAAAAATCCAGACAAATGGCCTTTTAAAGCGAGCAGAGGGAGCTGGAAGGTCTGCTATTAGAAAAAGAGGCATGGAAAGCCCAAGCCATGCAGGACCTGGTGCGTATCCCAAGGTCCCTGGTCAGTCAGGGGGAGAGGGAGGGAAAAATCCCGTGGTGGAGAGCCCATGAGGTGTTATTTTTGAAGGCAAAAGCAGAAAGGCCACTCTGTCTTTGGGAAAGAAGACCTGACTTTGCTTTCGTCCCTGCCTGTGAGGAAGCACCATCTATTTTATAAGTCACGGAGATCTATTTTTTGTTTCCCCCCTAAGAGGAGCTCTCTTAATGTTGCATAAAATTACTTTCTCAGGGGTAGTGTGAGGAGGAAAACGTGGTGTTGTGTTGTCTCAGTTACAAAGCCATCGCTAAATAATAAAAGCCCCTGAATGATTTGGTTTTTAAGTGACACGATTGCGGAACGGGTCACTCGTGACGCTCCACTTCAAGTTGCTTCAAGCACCTCTGTCATAAAATCTGAACGGGGATGGTTTATTCTTCAGGCTTGGGCTGTAAGTATTCACCCCTGGCCTTTGTTCGATGAAGCAAATCTCAGCTTGAGGATATATTTACTTAAAATTTCGCAGGAAAATTTCTCAAATGGTCAATCTGCTTGATTTATTTAAAGCTGGATCCCAAAGTGTTTTACAGCTTTTACAGGCTGGTTGTGTTTATAACCAACCTGGGGAGTATCTTCTGCAATTCATGTAGCGGAGAGGAGGAAGGAGGGTCATAATTTCTATTTTAACCTACTTTTCTAGCAGCTGACACAACACTGACAAAGTCATCTCTTCTAGAATAAAACCTGCCATGCTTTATCCTCGTCCAGAGGAGATCCTTTGGAGAAAACCAGGGCAAAATAAGCACATTTTTTTTCCCGGCTATGGATTCTACTCAGTTATATGCATGGAAAATTCAGGGGTGTTTGAAAGCAGAGAATACGAGCAGCTTCATCTCATTTTATGGATCTCAGTGAAATTTCAGACCGAACAATATTTCAAGGAAACTCGTTCCTTGTGTTCAGAGTTCTTCAAGATATGACAGCCCAAGGCGGAGTTTTGTACATGTTGGAAATAATTTCTCTCCACATTTGGCAGATCCAAACAAGCCTTGAGTGCTAAATAAACCAGGTCTATGAATAAATCAGGGGTAGGAGAACTCAAATTTGAGGTGTTGGGAGATTTGAAATAACTAAAAGCTTGACGTTGGCCATGAGGCACTTTGAAATAGTCTGGAGTTCGATGAAAGGTTTTGCACTTGAGATGCCATCAATATATTTCGGGAGGAAACCTCCTGGTGGGTTCACCCAAAGTTTGTAATAAACGTAATTGAAATATCTGAACTCCAGCTGCTAACTCGTACTCTAATCAAGAACAACAGAAGCAGCTCCCTCTTAGCAAACGTCCTGTGACTGCTGAGGGAAGAGAAATGGATTTATTTGGCTCACACAATGAACTGGGAGGCCAGCAGAGGTAGGTGTAGAAATTCAGGGCAAGAGGGGTAGCAGGTGGAAAAAGAGACTTTCTGGAGAGATCAACAGGCTTTTAGAGAGAGGGGAGATCTTATAAAACCCTCAGAGAAGGAAATCAGTGCCCCACATTTTTCCCAAGAGAGACGATTTTCTAATATTGTCCGAGGTGGGTCTCACTAGGAACAGATCCTGAAGGGGCTCAAAAACCAGAAGGGTCTTTCACCTTATCTACCCTGTGAAGGGTAAGGTGTCCCTACTTTTCTTGTTTCGATCCAAAGGGAAGCCAAGTTTTGTTAGGGACAAGGAGTTCCTTTGGGAAGTGTTTGAGAAGTCCTCCTTCAAGGTCGTGACAGCAGTTTCTGGTTTTATAGCACATCAGGATCCAAAATTACTTTACAGGCACAGGGACTGATTCTCTCCTTCCATAAACCAAGTTTCCCTCCTCATCACTTCCCCAAGCCATGGTGCAATCATGCCTGACCTGTATCAACATGCTCCAAAGCATCACACCAACTGGAAGGAGTGCAATTTCTCTTGTCCTGCCCCCTGCCTCATCCCCATCACCTGGGTGCCACCATGTCGCACTGAGCACAGCTGAGCCCCTGGCCCTGTCATTGCCAGGGTGCAGCGATGCAGTTGTGAGCCTCAGAGGGAGCACATCTCCAGGATTCACTCTGGATGTGGCCTTCTTTAGAGACAGAAGAACATTTAATGGCATGGAAATGATCTGCTCTGGGCCATGGGGGCACAGCACCACCGAGCCCCATTGACCGTGTTTAATTTATTGGTGTACACACAGCAATAATATCTTCCTCCCATGCTCTCCTCTATCCTTTCAGCTTGGGGAAGAGAGCACTTTCAATTGTTTTTACAAGAAGAAATAACAGAAGATTGGAAAAAGCCAGGACGTAGAGGGGTGGGAAGAATGAACAAGGGAAGTCTATGGGCTGACTCGACGTAAAAACATCTCCATGAAGCCATTCATAGCTTCAGGGAGATATAGGCAGAGTTAAATTGTGTGCAAGGAGGAGGGACTGGGGTCTCCCTAGCATTGGTCTGCTGTTAACATCAGATGGGAGAAATGAGACAAAGAACTGGGAGATCAAAGAGCTTGGAGAGTTTTCTGTCTTTTAAGCAGCGAAGAACACAACCAAGAACTGGTCAAGTCTCTGCCACACACAATCCTCCTTCGAAACTGACCCCATCTAGGGTCACTCTCTGAAATCAGGAGGAACCTGGTCTCTAGGAGAGAGGTGACCTCTCCTTCTGGCTCCTTAGCTGGATGCACACACATCTCAACACCTCACTGCTGATGGTGGCCCAGCAATATGAGAGAGTTGGGTTGAAGTGCTGAATCTCAGGTTGTGTCTTGCCTCCTTAACATCCCTCCAGCTTCCTTTCACCCACTCCTGCTCCTCTTTGATGCTGCTGAGCCGTGCTGCAGCGAACTTGATCAGCCGGTGCCCCTCATCAGGGGGCAACTCATGAGTAGGAATGGCAAGCCTTAAATCTTCTAGTGCACCTGTTGGGGAAGGATCTGACACCTTAAGGTTTCAGAAGCAGTGTCATTGCTTGTAGAGTGGATGGTGATGATTTCCATCTCTGCATGTGAAGATGGAAATCCCAGCCTGGTCCAGCTCACAGGAGACACAGTTCGTTTCCCACCTGTGGCTGCTCCATCGCCCTCACGCCCCTTCTCTGTTTTTTTTGCAGAAGGTATGGCAGAAGCTGTCAGCTCGAGCAGGGACTGCCTTCAAGCAGGCGAGTCCTGCACCAATGACCCCATCTGCAGTGCCAAATTCAGGACCCTCCGGCAATGCATCGCGGGCAACGGAGCCAACAAGCTTGGTCCCGACGCCAAGAACCAGTGCCGGAGCACCGTGACGGCTCTGCTCTCCAGCCAGCTGTACGGCTGCAAGTGCAAGCGAGGCATGAAAAAGGAGAAGCACTGCTTGAGCGTCTACTGGAGCATCCACCACACGTTGATGGAAGGTCAGTCGAGCAGGGTACTCCTTCCTGATGATCTTTCTAAAGGGGAATTATGGTTGGGGCTTTCCTCAGAGCTCCACAGCACCAAAATGGCTGCAAAAAAGGTCACTTGTGTAGTATTCCATTCCTCCTCAAGACCTACTGACTCTCACATTAATGGCATTTTAGGGA
>NW_009700910.1:28999-32062 GCF_000703405.1 Apaloderma vittatum
GAAAAACTGAGAGAATTTTTTTTTTTTGTAACCTGGCCACTTTTTTTGTGACATTCCCAATATACATTGAGATCTTTTGCTGGAGAAATCATCTTTTCCCAGAGAAATCCACTTCCTCATGGAGAGGGTGCTCAGGCACTGGGATGCTCTGCCCAGGGAAGTGGTGGAGTCACTGTCCCTGGAGGGGTTTAAGGAGAGGCTGGGTGAGGCACTTAGGGCCGTGGTATGGCCAATGAGATGGTGATGGGGCATATAGGCTGGACTTGATGATCTCAGAGGTCTTTTTCAGCCTCAACTATTCTGTGATTCTGTATGTTTTGCATCTAAGTGTGCTAGCCAGGACCATGAAAGATGTGGATTTTACAGAAACACTAGAAAAAGCACAAGCATTGAGGAAAAAACACTCTCAAAAACCCCACACTCTCTTGGAGGCTCTCAAAGGCACTAGTGTCGTTGGGTTAGTGAAGATTTGGGGCTGGAGACATCAAGTTGGAATTTAAAGTGTTCCCAGAGCCAACATTTAGTAAGTTTGGATTTTGACACTTTTAAAGAGTCATCATAAAAACTCACCTCAGCCATAACTCTTCCTTGTCAGGCTGGCGAGTATTTTATGCACCATAAAAATTAAAAAGGGGAATAAAACAGAGCCTTCCAGCCATGGGCTGTGAAATAGATTAATAAACCACTACTGGCTGAAAGCTGAAAGGAAAGGTTCAGGGGTGGCAATCCAGGCCAAAAGGCCATGCAAAACAAAGAGGGTGGAGACTATAATGCACAGGCTTGCCAGAACAGGAACTGCTTGATCAAACTCCTGGAAAAATTTCAGGTGCCACAGCTTGCAGGACGCAGAGCGTGGTGCTATGAACTGACTGGGGAAATAGAGACCTCAGCACCCTCCAGGATCCGATCTTTCCTATAATTATGTGTCAGGTGAGTTTGTTTGCATTGACATGAAGCCCGGGGAAGAGGTGGCAATCCAGCCTCTTTCTTCATCGTAACAGCTGCATCTCAGCTCCTACGTGGTCTGAAGCTTTCGACGCAGGTCATCTGTGGCGTGGCAGTGCAGGACGGTGGGGTCAGGAGGACTTCCAGCTCCAGGACTGCTGCTGGAAGAGCAGTGAGAAGATGACAAGGAGTGTTGGGAGTAGACAGGGGCCATGTGTGGGTCTCCGGATGCAGAGTGGAAGATAGGTGCTGGGTGGCCAGGTTGGATAGGACCTCCATCCTGGGGATGACTGTGAGAGGGCTGTTACTGGACACTGCCAAGGCTCTGCCCCACTTTTCCTCTGCTGTTGTGTCCTGAGCCCCACATTTTTTCAAGAACTGAGTTCACTTGCAATGCAGATTCACGCTCACCAACCTTTGATTTCCCTGCCTTAATTTCCCCAGGGACATCTATTTCACAAGAGTCACACGTTTCAGAGCCCTTACGCATGTTTAATTGGCTGAAAAAGGAAGCCAACCCGCATGCTCCATGTAGAGCTTTGTCTCTCAGTCATACATACCCAGGAGGCTGTAAAAAAAGCTTCCTAGAAGCCCTCTTATAAAATCAATTGTGGAAGTGTGTGCTCAGGGAATTCACAAAGCATACTATTTACTCAGCTCCTCTGCGTTTAGCCACCTTCCCCTTTGGAGACACAATAACAGGATGACAACCTGATAACAATTCTCTGATAAGGCGCTATATCATCAGGACATAAAACTGCTACGCTGGAACATACAAATGGGCCCCTCTCCAGGCAGTAACGATGCAAGATATTTCAATGAAGGTGTAAAGCTGCCGTGTAATGCACCTGTGGTAATTGCATGGGGCTGTGTACCCTGGGAGCTATTTCTTCCTGACCGCAGCTGGTGATCAGCATATGCCCGGAGCATGAGGTTTGATAGTCCTTTTATCCCAGCCAGTACATCTGCTGCTGCTGTCCATATCCATCTAGATGTCTAATAAAATAAAAAAATGATACTGAGCTGTTTGCTCCAATAATATTCTGTGATATCCATCAGGATGACGGGGCATTACAGACCATTGAGCGGATGAAAGGGAAGCACCGATTGAATAAAATTAGCTTCCCAGCAACTTAAAAATGAAGAGGGGATGTTTCCGCGGGAGCTCTGGGTCATTAGCTCCATGCCAAGTAAGAAAGGGCTGTTGGCAAGGAGAAGGGGAGATATATTAATAAATATGAGGTGTGTGTGTTACCACACACAGGGCCCTGGCTGTGTCCTCAGAACAGGTGAGGACCACTGACCCAGGGAAGGACATATAAGAAATAGCAAGAATAACAAATGAATATAAGAAATAGCAAGTGAAACCCCATGTATGTAGGGAGCTCGTGGTTTGAGCTCTGCCCATCAGCAAGAGCCTGTGCTACAGTCTGGTGTCCTCTGTGGCAAACCCTGTAAAGGGGCCAAAGATTTGAGCTGTAGAGGGTCACAACTCAACAAGATTTGAGCTGTAGAGGGTCACAGCTCAATGGAGAGATGCTGTCCTACTCCAAAGCTATAACATATTTTTAAAAGCCAGTTAAATCCTCTTCCCTTCTCTAAGGATATGCTCATACGTGGGTTCCAGTGACTCTGAGTATCCACTTACTTACGGTATTTAGAACACATATCCCCTTGGATCCTCTAAGCACGCCTCCCCTCTATCTGTTTAAACCTTGTACATATCAAACATCCCTCAGGAGCCTCAGCTGCCTTCCCACTAACTTCTCTTTTCAACACAGGCATGAATGTACTGGAGAGTTCCCCTTACGAGCCGTTCATCAGAGGCTTTGATTACGTCCGCCTGGCATCCATCACCGCAGGTAAGCAGGTGGGAAGATGCTCTTACATGGACAGGGAGGGAACTGGCTGTGGGATCAAGGGCTATGGACCAGGCAATCCTTTGTGGGCTCTTCACAAAACATTGATGAGACCTTGCAGTCATTCTTCCAAGGAGCTGCTTATGATTCCCGTGCTAAACTGTTGGTAGTAGAAGCAGAAGCATTTGTGATTTTTGTTCTTTGGTCTCTCATGTTCATACTGTGAAGGGCTAGGACTGAGGGACATCGTAGGAAGGCC
>NW_009700910.1:32075-35395 GCF_000703405.1 Apaloderma vittatum
ATTCTCCTTAGCAGGTAGATGATGTGTGCCATGCAGACACCCTGCTGAGCAGGGGCTGCTTGGCTGTTGTTGCGTATGAGAATCAACATCCACATCAGTTTTAGGGTCAAACTCTGCAGGCAAAAAGGTCAAGAGCCCAACTCACTAGTTGATTCCAGCCACAGCTTTTAACCCCGTGCCCAGAGGGCAACCTCAGGACTTGGACCCACGTTCTGCTCTGCATCATTTAATAACACGAGCAGAGCTGCCTGACACCTTCTAACCCCCTGGAGGGCATGAACCCCTGGCTCAGCAGTTAAAAGGTCAGTGCGGTAGCTATTAAGCCATCCATCACCAACATCACAGCTGCCACCACAACCAGCATCACTCAACTCTGCTTATGGGGAAAGCTTTACCAATGAGGATTTTTGTTACCAAACTACCTGCCCAGGAGCAGCAAATGCACTCCTTGTGTTTCTCTGGTGGATGCGCCAAGGCATCAGTCCTGCCGCAGCTCTTCCTAAACGTGTGCCTGACTGCGGTGGCATCTACAGCTGGAAGACAACCGAGTGAGTAAGGAGCAGCAGGTCCCTGCAGCTGATGGATGTCTGCAGTCCCCACAACGGCGAGGCACTTGTTAGGTGAAAATGCTCAGGAGTAAATTAACCCATCAGCCTTCGACCATCTGAGCAGCGAGGGGAAGGGGGATGCCCCCTGACCTCACATCTCCTGATTGACTCCACTTGACTGATTTGAGCATGGAAAGTGAAGCATGCACAAAGCTGTTTGCCGGGTCATGGCCTTCTTTGAGAGAGTTTTTCCTCTTTCACTCGAAGTCCTACAGGGCTCTTCAGAGCATGGTGAAATCCAGGGATTGGGCTTTTATGCATGGGCAACATATTGGCAGGTTTTTTAAGCAGATTGAAACCGGTTGGACAGCAAAGCAAGTGGGACCTGAGCTGCAGGGGTTATACCAAAGGACTCAGCACCCATCTAGGGACATTTCTTGGTTTAATCTCGATTTAATCTATTTATATTCATCAACATCTTCTATAAGGTCCTGCACATGGGTCAGGGCCATCCTGAGCACAAACATGGGCTGGGCAAGGAGTGGGTCGAGAGCAGCCCTGAGGGGTGTTGGTGGATGAAAAACTGAACATGAGCTGGCAATGTGAGCTCGCAGCCCAGAAAGACAATCACATCCTGGGCTGCATCAAGAGCAGCGTGGCCAGCAGGGCAAGCGTGATGATTCTGCCCCTCTGCTCTGGTGACACCCCACCTGCAGTTCTGTATCCAGCTCTGATGCTTTCAGCATAAGGACATGGACATGTTGGAGCAGGGCCAGAGGAGGCCATGAAGATGCTCAGGGGCTGGAGAATCTGCCCTGTGAGGTCGGGCTGAGAGAGTCGGGGCTGTTCAGGCTGAAGAGGAGAAGCTCTGAAAGGAGAGACCTTAGAGCGGCCTCCCCGGGCTTAAAGGGGACACAGGAGAGATGGGGAGGGGGTCTTGGGCAGGGAGTGTAAAGATAAGACGAGGAGGAATGGTTTCAGACTATAAGGGTGGATTTAGATTAGACGTTAAGGTGAAGTTCTTCACTGTGAGGATACTGAGACCCTGGCCCAGCTTTCCCGGAGCAGCGGTGGCAGCCCCTCCCTGGCAGTGCCCAAGGCCAGGTTGGACGGGGCTTGGAGCAACCTGGGCTGGTGGGAGGGGGCCCTGCCCAGGGCACGGTGTTGGAAATAGATGTTCTTTAAGGTCCTTTCCAGCCCAAACTGTTCTACAGTTCTGTGATTCTATGATAAACAATATATGGCCACTATTAAAACTGTACAAAAGGAATTCCATCCCTTTGGTCTAATTGTAGCGGTGATTTAAAAAAGCACATCCTCTGTTGCTGTGTGGGAAGAAAAAGAGAAAAGCTTGTGTGTTCCCTGTGATTCATTAGCTGAATGGGTAATGACACCATTCCAAGCAACTCTTTCCTACACATTTGCTGACAGCTCCCCAGCGTAAACTGAAGCTCCGACACTGTTCATCTCAGGATATTTTTAAAGGGAAGTACCTATGTGGTGGGAGTATGTCAAGCAAAAGCTTCACCCATCATAAAATCACTGCAAAACTCAGAATTTGACTTCCAGCTCAGTGTAAGGAGTGGGAACAACAGGAAAGCAAAAAACAAGTGCTAAGAGAGGAGCACCTGATAATGTCAGTGAAAATGAAGGAGGGCAGCCAGCTTTGAAGTGCTCAGAGAGACTGTCCATGTTCTAACACTTGTCAGCAATGACTGGCTGGTTTTAACTCCTCACCAAAGGTAGGGCTTGACTCTGCATTGGAAATTTATCATTCTGGGGATTTTAGCTCTGTGAAAAACTCCTTTTCTGCCACAGAGAACGCCCTTCAAGTGTGCTTCAGGTCATGGGCTTAATTCCAAAAGGTAAAAAAAAAATGACTTCAAATTACTTTTCTTTCTCACGAGAGAAAGAAATGTGTATGTTGGCATACAAACCCATAAAACTCTTATTTGCCTACTGAAGCCAGTGTGCCTCTCATTCGTCACCACAGTTTTTGCTTCCTTTTCTGGATTGTCCCCCTTACTGCAAGTTTTCCTCTGCCTTCCCTGCCTCCCCACAGCACAGCCCTGCTCTCCCACCCAGACTGCTGGTCTGGGGCTTTCTTCCTCCTTTTGTTTAAGAAAGCGGAAATGGAGAGCGATTTCAGTGAAGCCTTGCCAAGGACCTAAATGCACTCACATGCAGGCAGCATCGACATCCCAGGGACTTCAGGTTGGATTCTAGCTCTGATCCCCATCCCACAAAGGCATTGTCACTGCGTAGGTCATGGGCATACTGGGCAAGACTGGTCTGGATGGGGGAAGCCAAAGCACTGTTGTAGTGTTCCGAGACCCACACCGCTGTCACTTAACTGAGCAGGTCCTGAGATGAACATAGCACAGCTGCTGCTGAAGCACACTTGACCCTCCGGAGGCGTGGAGAAACTCATTGCACAGGGTAGAGATCTGGGTTGCAAGGGTTAGTGTAGACCACTCATGTGTCAGTTGACTCAGCTTTGCCACTGACTCCGTGTTTGATCTTGAGCAACATTTTGGAAAAAGAAGGTCCATTAGAAGAAATCCCATCACACTGGTGGATCCAGTCACGGCCAGAAGTAAATGCACTTTGTAATGATTGCTGTCTTCCCAGTCCTTGAGTTGGTTATTTCACATGGGTAAAATGTTATAAGGTGCCCACAGCAGAGAAAAACTTACTTTTATTAAATGTAGAAGCTTGGTGGAGCAAGCTCTGGCGTGTGAGGTTTGTTGGATGGACGTGGCACCTCTTGGC
>NW_009700910.1:35410-35947 GCF_000703405.1 Apaloderma vittatum
AGGGGATTTGATCCTGCCAGGACACAGAGACCAAATGTGGACTTTACTCTGGCCCCTGCCTTCCTGGAGCGGGTGGTGGATCTCACGAAGGTGGCCATGGATGGGAGCAGGATGGGGATGAAAGTATCCACACAGGGGGATGATGATGCTGGCAGGGAGATCAACACAAAAACCCATCCCCATCTCCCACCACCCCACAGGGTCTGAGAACGAGGTGACGCAGGTGAACCGGTGTCTGGACGCCGCCAAAGCCTGCAACGTGGACGAGATGTGCCAGCGGCTGCGGACGGAGTATGTGTCCTTCTGCATCCGGCGCTTGGCCCGGGCTGACCCCTGCAACCGCTCCAAGTGCCACAAGGCTCTGCGCAAGTTCTTCGATCGCGTGCCGCCCGAGTACACCCACGAGCTGCTCTTCTGCCCCTGCGACGACACGGCCTGTGCCGAACGCCGGCGGCAGACCATCGTTCCTGCCTGCTCCTACGAGTCCAAGGAGAAGCCCAACTGCCTGGCGCCTCTGGACTCCTGCCGGGAAAACTA
>NW_009700911.1:0-1017 GCF_000703405.1 Apaloderma vittatum
TGCACGGGGAGGTGGAGCCCCTCTTCTTCTTCCCGGTCCTCTTTCCCCGGGGAGGCCTCGCATCCTGCAGCAGCTTGACAGCGAGCGCACGGTTTGCTTTATGAGCAAGAAAAGAGCAGAATTTGTGTTTAGACCGCCCTTCTGAGTGCTGGGAAGAAACGGAGTAGCGAAGGTGGTGCTTTCACATAGACCGCCGGTGGTGCAGGAACCGTCGTTCGGGACCAGCGGCCCTTATTTTGCTCATGGGTCACACTGAGGACACCTGGCCGGGCTCAGGCACACTCGGTAGTGCTACAGACAATCCTAGGTTTGGGTGGAGACATTGTTGATCAAGTGCCAACTGGAAAAAAAGACCTAACAGTAAGACTGTGTTTTCCTGACTCCCTAAACAGGCTTTGGCTCGCGCATCAGATGTGCAGCGGACTTCTTTCTCCTCCCTGCTCAGAGTATATGTGCGACGGTGGTTTGACCAGTAGGTTTACTCTTTAATTTAGCATGGTGACAGCACGAAAAAGGCCTTTCAGTAACAATCCTGTGGTTGAATAGGTGAAGGCACCATCCTCTCAGTTTTCACAGACGCGTATGGAGGAAAAAAACCATGCAATTAGAAATCCTGGATTTTGCTGAAACTATTTAGCTGTTTTACTTGATCTGCCAAACAGTTGTTTGGGTTTCTTTTTTTCTTCGGTGGCTTTATTTTAGGTGAAGAGGCTAGGAAGTATTAAGAAAAAGACTGAAAAATGCTCACCATATTTTATTTGAGCCAGCGTACTGCCAGAGAGGGATTTAGATTGCGTACATAGCTGTGTCTTGAGCCACCATCAAAGATAGGACAGGCGGTATCCCCAGTGGAGGTAACTATGCTTAACTTGTTGTCAGCTGCTGCCACCGTGTTGCTCTGCCAGGAGAGAGCACGCAGGAGGAGCGTGAGATGGAGGGGTGTCTGGTGAAGGAGGAGCCAAAATGTCCTTTTTGGGAGTCTGACCATGGGGATTGAAGGGAACCAAGATTCCTGCT
>NW_009700911.1:1048-17951 GCF_000703405.1 Apaloderma vittatum
AAGTTGCTGGATCAGATCTATTTCTGGGATAGGTCTGCTCTGATACTATGACTTTGTGAGACAGCCTCATTCAGTAAGTTCGTGGATCCCTATTACTCTTGTGAACATGCAAGATACCAAGTATGTTTACATTTGGGAGTCTGTTTCTGACTAAACCTTTTATCCATATGTCTTTCCTTTTTTCCTTGTGGAGGAAAATGTCCCTGTGTGCATGGAATTATTTCAAGTTAATGGTAAAGGTAAAGACTTCCTACCTGAAGGAAAGTATTAGCGTGAACAAGCTCCCATTTATAGGTTCCTGTCTTGTTCTGACAATATAGTCTACATTTTTTCTCAATATTTTTTCTTTTTAACCTTCTTATCTCTAATAAAGAATAAGTCTCTCATGCGAGGGTTGCTCAGCATGTGCTTGCCAAAGAACTACGATAAGGGTAGTAGATGCACAGCCAGCTGTGTGATTCACAAGTATCTGACTAGAAGGAAGGTGGTTTTTGTGGGTTTTTTTTAAGGTATCGAAAGGAAAAGGTGAATTTTTCTTCCACTTCTGAGTTTTCTTATCAGTTGTTGAGGCTTGGTTGGCTAAGTCTGTGCAGATCTCTAGCTGTTGATCTGTGCTTAAGCCTAGTCCTGAGCAGATGAAATCAGGCTGCATGTTGCTGGCTCTGAAAATCTTCTTTTGAACCTCTTAATTGGTTCTTATAAAATAGATGCCATTCTTGCATATTTTCAGGATCTTTAAGTATGTGCTTTTGTTTCCTATTGGTTGCGTGAGCTTTACGGTGTGTTATTAGTTCAGAAAGTATTTTTCACAGCTGTTATTTTAAGACAGCTTTATTTTCCACTTAGGCCATAGTCACTTCCAACCAATGTAAGTTGGCACCGCTACTGAGAGAAGTGATCATGTCCTCTTCAAGCTTCGACCCCTTGTTCCTTCCGCTCGGCTTTGTCCTCATGGCAGAGCACAACTATTTGTGCAGCTGTGTGGTGAACAGATCAGGGAATTGACTGATGTTAAACTTATATTTTCCCAACCTTGGTTGGATTGGCTCCAAACCGCTTCCCTCGTTTGCTTTACTGTGCAACCCTAATGCCATTTACACCAAGGCAGGTAGATTGGAAGCACAAGGTAGCAATGAGTGGCCGAGAAAAGGAAGGGTGGAATAAAATCATATAACAGCCTTTCCAGAAATTATACTAACTTCAGACTAGCTAGAGATGACTGCAAAGCTGTGGTGTTATCTGTCATGGCAGTATTAAGTTCAGCAGCACACGATAAGTCACTCTGGAATGAAGGAAGAGTGCAGGAGATACTGTGTGGTCTCTGAGTTAGAAGACAGCTAGCTGTAATTGTTAGTGGTGGATGTACATTATGAAAGTGAGAGGATAACGATTGGCTTCCAAGAGATTAGTGCTAGTGCCGTCATTTAAAAAACAATGTAGGTGAAAATGAAACTTTTGGCTTGGAGCCCATTGCTCTATCCATCAGCAATATTGCTCAGTGTCTAGGATGCACGTGCATTTATTGTGACCATGAAAGGGGCTGTATTCATGGTAAAAAGCTATACTTTTTGCCAGTCCCTGCAGATTTCTGTAGCAGATGACCAACGAAGAGCCAGTGCAATACATGCCTTGATAACATCAGGGTGGAAAGATAGCATCTTTCAGCGTTACTTGCACTGACTGAAGAAAAATGAGAGTGTGAGACAGTACAAAACACCTTCACATTTTATTTGAAAGCCTACAAATTGCAGGCAGAGCATAAAAGTAAGAGCCAGTGAATCAGCTGCTGTTCTGGAGTAATACTTTTGCACAGTGTCAAACCTAGAGCTCAGCTGTTGGAGTGGGGCTGGGTACTAAGATGCTTTTATTAGTGGGATCTCTTTCTTTTGCCCTTTAGTTACAAGGGGAGAGAAAACTTCTAGTGGAGCTTTCTGACTGATGAGAATGGGAACATAAGGTTTTGACTTTTTTTTTTTTTTTTTTTCCCCTCCCTCAAAATTACTAGTGTTTGCTGCTTCTCATAACTTTTCAAAGCAGGAGCCAGCTGAAGTGGGTGGATAGGGGTAGTTGTCTGGTCAGTGCTGGCTAGTAGCTGCCGAGTAGCGCCAGAGATGTCTTAGTTTTGTATTGCTGTCATTTGAGAATTATCTAGGGTCTGTAGACATCAGATAATAGCATTATCTCATTTTGTGTTTCTTAGATTTTCTTCACAACCCCAGGAACAAATTATTATTTTTTATTACTTTTTTTTTTTAAACCAAAAGTGAGTTTACAAGTATAATGGGCATATTCTTCTCCTAGCCACCAAGAAAAGCACTTTTGAATAGTGTTCTTAAACTCAGCTTCAGTGTGTTTTTGTCATGCAGTACTGGTTGTATTCTACAAAGCAAATTTTAATTGTGTGAAGCAAATCAATACTGTTTGACAATTGCCTTAAGTTCCCTGTTCTCTGGGGGGGACGTTTGTGGCCTAATCTCTGCATCTTTTTTTTGATTCTTATGCTGGTGTGCACTGTGGATTTTATTCTTGAAGCATGAGCAAGTCTGGTTGTTGGGAATTATTATTTTCAACCTGAACTGTCGTTCTAAATCAAATTGTAGTATAATTGATTAATATTAGTGAAGATAGTTGTCTCCTCCAATTAAGCAAGATCTTACTTGATGCAATTTGCATTTCTTTTAGAAACCTTATAAGTAATGACCAAGTATATTGTTAGGGCGTTTCAAAACTAATACAGGCTGGCTGTGAAAGAAAAATATTCTGATGCACAGACCGCAGTAGGGTTTATAATCTGGAGATGCAGCATTTTGCTACAACCATGTGTTACAGGGACTAGGCTTCCTCAAGGCGAAGCAGAAATAGTATTTTGCTGACAAACTAAATCTGTGATAAGAGCTGGAGAGGTAGAGGGCCAGAGACAAGTCAGAAACAGCCTGCTTATAAGGCAGATCTCTGCTTTGTCAAAAATATTTGTCTATTCCAAGAGTGCGCTAATTAGCTGTTAGATAATGTATTGCAGTAAAGCAAGGCCATAAGACAGTTTATTCTTTAAAACAAGGCATCGGTACAAAGTCCTCCCTTTTAGCTATTCAAAGGAGGCTTTTATGCTGTAATAATGCCATGTTCTCTGAGGCTTCTTATTGAAGCATCTAAGTTAGAAATGTTTGAAGAAGGAAGTTTGCGATCTTTGCATTCGTATTTCCTTTGTGCTTTGATTTTTACATGGCGTAGGTGCATGAGCTCAGTGGCAGCAAAGTCTTGGCATATCAACTACGTATGTACGGCATTGTTGGAACTCATACTAAAATTTTGCACAGGCCGAGTCATCTGGTAAGCTGTGTTTTGAATAGAAGACGTGATAAAAAAGGTGGGTTTTGAAGGATTCTGCAGGAAATGAGAGATGCACGGTTTGGTTGCCAGATAGACTTGATCACACTTTGATTGCAGGGGAAAGAGGTAACACTGTTTTCCATGAGAAAGATAGGTTGTCCCAGTTATATCAAGAAAACACGACTTGGAGAGACCAAAAGAAGAATCTTCTCTAAGCTTGTTTGGGTCAGAATTTCATTGATGCGGTGAGAAACTGAAAAGCAACAACTCAAAAAAAGCGTGAATGCTAGAGGCTCGCAATGAATGCAGAATTGTTCGGTGAGCAACCTCATTCTCTCCAGCCTACACGGACTATGCAGTCTCAGATGAAAAGACTTACACTCTCTTCTTTTTGTTGTTGTTTGGTTTAGTGGGTATTTTGTTGTTGTTGTTGTTTAAGCAGTGTCTGACTTAAGATTTGGGAAGTGGAGCTGAAAGTTGAGAGCTTAAGGTTTTGATTTTTTCCTCTAGTGATCGATTTGACACTATTTTCTGAAAATGAGAGCACTTCTCATTTTAGGCTTGTAAAGCTATCTTTTTAAGTTCCAGTTTTGAACATCTTGTCCATGATAAAAACGTTAAAAATTTTAAGTGTTTCTAAATGGTGGTATTTAGCCTTTTTATCCCTTATTAATGTTTAGGAGAGGAAGGGGAATGGTTTTAAATACTCCTATCTGCTGTGTCTGTAGAAAGAATTAATTTTTCCTTTTGCAATTCCTGAAAACTACTCCATTATTTGGGGAGTAGAAGCAACATTATGAAGGACTGTGTTTTCAAAAAGGCAAAATAAAAAATATGTGAAATGATGTAGGCTTACTAAGAGTGGCTGTAGGTTTGGTTTTTTTATTTAAAGAAAGGAGCTCGTAAATATCTATGCACATCACGTCATAACTCCTTTTACTATCTGTTACAACATTTTTTTTTTTTTTGTAATGTAGAGGCAGTTCCTTTTAAAAATGATTAAATAGAAAACCGACTTCCAAAAAGTTGGGCTAGTTTATGTATATCTTGGCAACAGGGGGAGTCTGATCTTTAGGGATGGTAAAAAAGTCTCAGACTAAAATAATTGAAAGAAGTGTTTATAAAAGTGTGTACTAAAGATTCCAATTTCTAAACAGTCATTGCAGAATAGCAGCCTGAGTGACTCCTACCCTTCTGTGCTCTTTGCTAGAGTCGAGTGTAATATTTAATGTGCACAGCTCACCCTTCCTTGCATTTTATCTACCCGTCTTCCCCATTTGCCTGGAGCCACTTGAGCATCTTGAGTTTCTCTGATGTGAAGTGGTGAACACCGCGATGAATTTCAGGGACTGATCATGGAGATTGCTATCTAGGCCATAGGTCATGCAGAATTTTCAGCAGTGTTGGCAAGGTCCTCTCATGGCACCAGCTGTCCTCTGCCAGCTGGTTTTGTTTCCTCTGTGGTTTCAGATACTATTCCAAGTTCAGAGACAAAGAAAAAAAATAGTTTATTTCCATGTGTCTTTTTACAATTTGTCCCAGATGCGAACTGGGCATCACATACCTTCATGTTTTGCACTGTTCTGCGGCACCTTTAGAGACCACAAAGAGATGACAGAGTAGAAAGACAAGATCTACTGAAGTCTGGTATAGGTCACTAAATAATGTGGTGTTTGAGGGCAGCTAGAAAGCAACCCTGAGGCAACGAAGTGAAATGATTTAATTCATAAACAGGATCTGTGCTTTTTTTGTTCTGTATAGACCGTCATGTAATATCTATCACCTTGTGTTCTGACACAAATATCCAGGCCATTTGCAATCACAGTGGTTCCAAAGTAGAACATAACTAATGCACAGTAGTGTGTGATCCTGTCACAAGCAACTCTGTCTGCCCTGAAGAGGTCTTCAAAATATAAAGAGACAATACCAAATGTCAGAGAGGGCAGGGTGAAAGCACAAAGTGTGGAAGCAGTTACCCCAGGGATACAACATGGGAGATCACATAGTTCATGTAATGTTTAGGGTACCAGAGAACGTGCATTGATTTTGCATGTGCATCTTTTCATCCATGAGTGTGTGGTGTTTGCTGGGTTGGGTTTTTTTTGGTTGTTTTTTTTTTCCCCTTTCTGGGTATATTAATTAGGTGACAACTGATGGATCAGTGAGGTTGGCAAATAAACACTATTGGCAGTCCTGTAGATCTGGAAGTGCTCTGATAATTCAGTCTTCCTCTTGGCATTGGTCAGAGGTAAGCTTGTTTGTGCTGTAGGGGATTACTTCTAGTGATATATTTAGGACTGCAGGGAAAAGGATATAAAAAAACTAAACAAGCAAACAAAACCACATGCATTTGCCCCAAAGGGCTCATTGTAGCCCATATTGAAGTCTTTAGAAAAGTAGAAAAGTTAACTGTATATCTTGAAAAATTTAGTTTTCATTCTGAACACAGTTGTGCTTTACCAGCACAAAACTTACCATCATCTGAAGCTCCCTTGCCTCTGCCTCTCTGCTAGAAATGAACAGCATTACATCCCACTGTTTGGAGGGAATCACAGAACTGAGGCTGGAAAAGACCTCTGAGATCATCCAGTCCAGCCTGTGACCCAACACCACCACATTGGCCAGACCAGGGCACTAAGTGCCACATCCAGCCTCTCCTTAAACCCCTCCAGGGACCGGTGCCTCCACCACTTCCCTGGGCAGTGCATCCCAGTGCCCGAGCACCCTCTCCGTGAGGAAGGGCTTCCTGAGATCCAACCTAAACCTGCCCTGACGCAGTTTCAGGCCGTGCCCTCTCGTCCTGTCACTGGTTGCCCAGGAGAAGAGCCCGACCCCCACCTGACTACACCCTCTCTTCAGGCAGTTGTAGAGAGTGAGAAGGTCCCCCCTGAGCCTCCTCTTCTCCAGGCTAAACCCGTGCAGCACCTCACTTGGATGTGTCTGTGGTCTCGGAAGCTTAAGCCTGCTTAAAGGCATCCCTCTCTTAAGTGAAATCTGCTGCTTAGTCATCCCTGTCCCTGCTGCAGGGAATTAGGACTTCTGATGACAAATTAATTGCTTGGTCCTTTTCTGGAGAGGATGGTGCTGCTGGGATTTCTGCTGTTTCCCAAGCAGGCCTTCTGTGGGCAAAAAAGGAAAACCGTAGCAGCAGCAGGTATCGTTTCACCTTCTTGAGGTGAATTTTTTTTGTGTTGGCTTCAGCTACAGTGCTTAGACATGGCATTTCTGTCCTTTGACATGGTTTTAGTTACTTGAGTAAATTGAACAAAATCCTGCGACTTGCACTTCCGAGGCTGTCATACCATAAGACATATCTACCATATCTACCGTCAGACAAGGTAGATAGCATATGTACACCTGTAACATGTCTTAACATTTATTTTTCTGTTTAGAGGCCCTGAAAAATGTCATTAACTAGTAAGCAGTTACCTAGATGCATTAGAATTCCTTTCAGTTTGGATCTTTTGTAAGAGAGACAAAATATTTCAGTTGAACCACTGCAGATAACATTTTTATTATTGGTAGTAGTAGTAGTAGTTGTTTGGGTTTTTTTTGTTTTAGTGGGCTCCCGTTGTCTTTTAGGAACTCTGCTTAGCAGTTTGGAGGAATTGTATCTACTAAACCATGTCTAGTTCCAGACTTTGTAAGTTACTTGTAATAGTGAGTTGTCTTCATCTGCTCAAATCTGATTGCTTTCTCATGGAATCCATAATTTCAATTTCATTGTTTTATCTCTTCAGAATCACACAAGAAATCTGGAGATCTGCATCTTTGGAACTACTCAAGATAGGTAGAGTTCTACAATATTTTGTGTGTGGCGCTTTTCTGAAGGCTTAAATTAGTTTAAAATGCAGACATTAGAGATCCTTGTTCCAAAGTCTATATGAAAGACTTGTAGAAGCTATTAGATAAGATGAAACCGATACCATAGAAATGTGGATTTTTCCAAACTCCAGCATCCTTGGTTCTGTGGTTTTTCTGCCTCACATTACAGCCAACTTTAAAGTTTATTTCATGAAGTTAACTTTTACGTGTTGATAAACTTTAACAAGCAGCTTGCTCAGTTAAAATGACTGGGGTTTTATTTCATTACTCTTCTTGGCAAGAACATTTAGATCTGAGCAGTGCTGTTTAGAGATCCTTGACACACTGAAAAACATGATGTGGGAAGTCAGAATATTATCCTCTGGGGCACTGCACCAACTGCTTTTCAGACTGTTCACAATTTCGTTTTTCTTAGCAAGATTAATAAATATTTATTTACTTTTTTTTAGGATGCTGATGTTAAATATATTTAATGTGCTCTGTGACACCGATATGGGTTTCCTGTTATGTTTATTTAAAAAAAGAAAAAGAAAAAGGAAATGTCTTAGGAACTTTGGGAGTAGTCAGTGGTCTGTGGGTTCTTGAGTATATCTGAACTAGAGTAAATATTCAGTAGCAGAGCACTGAAAGACTAAGATGTGCAATGCTAACTCCTTGAAATATATTTTTATATGCATTTTCAATAGCGTGATTCTTACTTTGGCTTGATTATTCCTTGTTCTCAAGTTATGGTAGGACTTCTAAATAAAAATAGAAGTAGTACTTACTTGGCAGAGCTGTATTTGCCAATTGCCTCGCCTGGAAGGGTAGGAACAAAGCAGCACATAAACTCCAGCTAAACCCTGCGCTGAAAGCTGGTGTGTGACTTTCAGGTCGATGTTCACCATGGGCTGCAATGCACATGCAAAGCTCTGCGGTTCCTGCCTGCCCTGGCTGTGCCATAGTGTGCAAAATGATGATGACTTTGGTAGTCTAAGGTGGAAAAAAAAATTAGCTCCTGCTAGTGCGCAGATTAGAAAGAGAAGGGATCGTGTGTGTGTGAACTGTGGCCATACTTGGCAATAGAAATAAATACCAGGCTGACCTCAGTGTCATGGTACTTCTGTGGATTGCCAAACAAGCTATTGTAGTTATACTTAAAACAAAAAAAAAGCCCCAACCTTCACACAGCAAACAAAACCAGAATTTAAGATCTTGAAAAGCTGCTCTAACATGCAAATCCTGTAGGAACAGGAACACATTCTATGGAAAATAATGCTCTTCCTGTAGTGTTAGATTTAGACTTGTGGACAAGACTGTGTTTGGTTTTGGTTTTCTATGGAAAAAGATTTGAAACAAGCATCCCTTTTGTAGAAAATACTTCTGGCCTGACTTTGTGGTCATGCTCAAGGAGAGTCCCTTAATTTTCTGTGTAGCAGGACTGCAAGCTTGGGCAGCACAAAACAGTTTTTAAGGAGGATCCACTTTTTATTTTTTATAAACCAGCTACATTATAAATAGAGGCAAGATGTTGGCTACTCTTAAGCAGCACTTTTTTGGGCGAACTTTGCCAAAAAGAGAAAATGAAGTAGGCCTTTCAGTAGCAGCAGCCCATCATATTTTTATCTGAATTATTCATGAAGAAGCACACCCAGATTACCCGTGGCATATGTGTGCATGTATTCAGATTTAGCCTTGAGAGAATTTGCTGACCTAAACATGGGAGGAGAGTGGGAGCAAGACAACATGATTAAAGCCAGCTCAGAAGGAGTGGGTTTTCATCCTGGCACTGTGCCTCGGATTCCCTGTCTTAGTGCTAGGGAGAACTAAAAATATCTGCAGTTTAGCGGGGTGGTGTGAAATTTACAGAATGAATAGATTTCCTCCACGGTGACCTTCTGTCTGCAAAATCACCACAGAAGAAGGCGATGTAAAAAAATTATATAGAGCATGTCAATCAATCTGTATGAATTGAATACTGGGTTTTGGTGATTTGTTGTTTGATTTTTTTGTTTTTTTTTTTTTTTCTTTGCTCAGTATGCACGTTGTCCTTAACATATACAGCATCACAGTTGGAAGTGTGAGAAAAGTGGGAGACCAGCCCACTACATTAATGAGTCTGGTGTTTCTTTATGTAACCCAGTATTTTGTTTCTGTGTATTCACTCACTGTTCTGCACTTCATCTGTTTTACTTAATATCATACACTTGCTAGTTGTTGTATGGGAGTCTGTGTTTAGTGAAAATTAGAGGTTAAAACTTTGGCAATCCTTCCTAATGCTACCATCAGTAGTCAGCTGAATAGAAGCTTAGCTGTAGTGCCATTTTATTTCCTATTTCAGACTAAATGTTTCAGATTTGACCACCTATTTGATATGCTTCTGCTCTGAGTTCTCAGAAGACCACCATAAAAAGGTCAGATTTTGAGAAGGCAATTAATACTTGGATTTCTGCAGCAACAGAGTGGATACTTTGGCTGAATTCTGTTACTTCTGGAAGTGCCAACCTCAGGCAAGCGGGGGATGTATATGTATATGCTGCTGTTTATTACCTATCAAGCAATAAATCTTCAAGTATCAAGTTATAATCTGGAATATAATTTCCTATTATGCAATGATTGATGTCGTAGAAAAGTATCAGAATGAAACATCACAGTGTTAATTCATTTTTTGCTAACCCAGCCTATAACACTGGAATTATTTTATTTGTTTGGTCCTGCTGTTATGCTTTGCAATTGTACTATTAGGTTTCATATGCATAGCGCCTGCTGAAAAAATCCTGCAGAGTTCCACTGGCTCTGATGCTTATTTTGTCAATTTTAAAATTCTTGCTGTGGCTCTGTGGGAATCACAAAATATTCTGTGGAGTCCCATGGATTATTGCCATCCTTGTAGAAACAGAGCACCCAGCCTGTGCATGCCTACGCAGTCACATACGTAATAGTTAACATGTATGAAGATAAAATTACACTGGTAAAATGCTCAACTCTGCTATATATTTTAGCCTGTACATCATCGTTTAAAGCATGCTTGCACCTATATCATGCTTCTAAGTGACAGGTAGGGTATAAGGTTTAAACAGAGGATCACCTGAGTTTATTGATAGAAATTTTAAGCTTTATTTTTATGTGGCACTCTTTTTTTTTTTCCTATCTGTTATAAAGTATTTAAGTCTGTTACCTGCGTAACGTATAGAAAACACTTTCTTTTGACCCTGTACAGGGCCAGTTTGCTGGGAATAGAGAGTGGTCATCTTGGTGTCCTGTTCCAGAGGTCACTTAATTCATTGGAGCATACTGCTGCCATGTGGGCTCCCCAGCCATGCTACAGGGAGCAGGGTACATCGGTTGTCATGGCTTATGGCTCCCGGAGGGGCTGTTGTTACCGATCCGAAACAGCCCCAGCAAAACTCTGCAGGCTCTGCTTTATGCTTTCATCCTGGGCTTAATTACATTGGGTTGGTTTCAGGGAAGGCTATTCAGTCAGCAACTTAATGTCCGGAGAACCTTACTCTTAAATAAGAACCAGGTCACACAAATCGTTCTGCCCAAATCACACGGCATTTTCCTAGAAGACTGTACTACTTTACTGGTCTGTAGCACATTTTGGTTTTTATACTGCTTTAAGTGTCATCCTGGTATCAAATATAGCAGTCTCTTGCCATTACTGTGTCGTTATTATGTTGAAGTTTCTTGTTTCTACTAGTACTGTTTGTATTAAAATGTCAAAATACATTTCAGTTCAGTTGAATAAGCAGGTGGATATGGATGTCACAGGTTTCCAATTCAGATTCAGTTTGTGGTGCTACTATCATCTGGAGCCCTGCAGAGACCTAAGAAAACATAACATGCAGATTTGCTGGCTTTGTGCACACCAGGAGCATTGATCGAGGGGAGCACGTTTATTAAAGGGATGATTTTTCTAGTTGATGCCTGTGAATTAAGTCAGGGTTAGGGGAAGCTGATACAGCAATCAGAGCAGCCCACAGAACAGTAAAAAACATAGATCACTGTAATATCCCTTCCTGCTTGTCAACAGATGCATTAGTTTTCAAATTTTGAGGCTTTTCCAATCTTTGTACCATATGTCTGTACAAGGCTACTGCTTATTATTTGCTCATGTCATGTCTCTTGCTTTTCTGTTTTTCTGAGCTCCTTGAAATTGGCCCAATCCAGGATTATATTTTTTTATTTTTTTTTAGGAGTTGTCAGTACTGCATGCAGTACAGTTAACCATGAAGAGTCACGATTCTGACCATAGGTAAAAAAAGATAAAAACCCCTTTATCCCCACTGCTTCCCACAAGCCTGCTAGCCCCAAATTAAAACCTGAAAGAAAAAAAGCCATTCATTCTTTTGATTGCATGTTGCCAGGAGCTGAGCTTTTCACATAGAGCTATCAGGGTTATGAAAACTTTAACTTTATTCCTGTTCATATGGCTAGTTCCAAGTTTTTTACGTTTTAGAAATATCACCAAGAATAGCTGCAATTTCTTCTCTCTCTCTTTTCAAAGAATCATAGAATGGCCTAGACTGGAAGGGACCTTAGAGATCATCTAGTCCAACCTCCCTGTCATTGGCAGGGACACCACCTCTTGACTAGACCAGGCAACACATTAACTATTATTTTTTTTAATGTATGTTCTAGTAACAGCTATTTATTGAATAAAAACTTGGACAGAAATTTTTATGTAGAAACAAGCATGCATGAGGATTATTTCAATTATTAGTAGAGCTATTTTAATATTATTACTTGGCCAGAGTTCCTCTGCGTTTAAAGCTTGTTTTTTAGCTTTCACGCCCGTTTTTTAAAGCACACGACCTGGCACATGTTTATTTTTCAAGTCAAGACTGCATATGGCTGTGATGAGAAGTGAAAGTTAACTCCCTTGATGATCAAGGCAGCTGTATCATGTTGCAGAAAAAAGGCATGAGTAACAAAAAAAAAAACCTAAACAAACCAAAAAAACCCCTAGCCCTGTGGAGGGAAAGGGTGCTGTGCTGTATGGTGATACTAGCCAAGTAACTCTCGGAGTGTGACATGAAGAGCTGAGTCATTTATAGCTGGTACTGAGGCAAAACTGCTCCTGAAGGATGCTTGTTACTGCACGGCTGCTTCTATAGCTGGTAGATTGCCTGCTTAAGAGCAAAGTAAACCTGAGCTTGGTAAGGACTGCTGCGAGAAAGTGCACTCCAGATAAGCGTGCTTTAATTTCTGGAACTTTTAAAAAAAGCATTTTCTAGTGCCTGAAGTTTTCAAATGTGCAAACATCTTCATGACATTGACATAATTACTAGTTTCTCATTTATTCTTCTCTATGAGGCTGCTAGTAATAGCAGCAGAGGACACTTCCTTTTTTGCTCTTAATACAGTTACAGTTCATATATCAAATTATAAAGTTAATATCTGTCCTTGAAAGTCTCCTGACTATTACTTCTCTGCATCTTAATGTAGTACAAGGCTGTTATTGTAGGTCACTGTGCTGATCTCTTATCTATCTAATAAGGTTTCAATGTGTTTGATGTGAGTCTCACATAGTATGCTTTCCATGCAACTATATAAAATTAGTTCTTTCAAAAACTTGTGTTCAATTTGTCGTCTTTGAACATCATTTCCATTGGAAGATTGTTTGGACTTATAATTGTTTTTTGTAAAGTATATTTTAGTCCTTATGATAGGCATTCTGGTAACTGTCAATCAGATATTTTCATATGTAAGATACTGTCTGAAATTTTGTTTTAAGAGGGCTTTTCTACCTACCTTAATAATGCCTTTGCCTCCCAGCTTCCAGATGCTTTTTTCCAAGCAAGCAGACCCAAAACAGCATCAAGAATAAAATGCAAGCCCATGCACCAGTGTGCTGTTACAGGTTGAGCAGGTAGAGTTTTTAAGAAGTCTCTAGTTCTTTTACTGGTCTTAAAGAAGCTGTGAAGTTCACAGGACTTGAAACTGTATGTAACAAAATTTTCAGAGCACCATTTCTGAGATGATAGGGCAATGTGGGTTAAAGTTAGGGAGGAGAGAGGGCTCAATTCCCCCTCTCCAAGAGAAAAATATAACACTTCAGTGGGAGTGCTTTCAGGCTGCTGCAGGAACAAGTGGTGGCAGCTTGGAGAAAAAGAAGCTTCTGGTGTCCTTTGTGATATTCAGGCTCCTGAGTAGGAGTACGTTCCTTCCACTTTTTGAATCACATTATTTCCTATTTATTTCTAACATCAAATATGGTTAGTTGCCATGTAGCACTACAACTTCACAGAACCACTATCTGAATATTTTCCTGGGCATCATACCTCACATTAGCCATGTAACTTCTTGTCTTTTTCCCTCCTGGCTCTATTTTTTTTTTTTTAAATCCGTCTTGGATGGTAATTGAAGAGTTTACCATTATGGTTATTCATTTGTTTTTCTGCTTTACAGACATCTGCATAGTTTGAGTTTAGTAACATGAAGCGAAAACCCACAAAGCACCATAGTAATTTACTGAAGTAAATGACTTCTAGGGCCTCACAGGTTAAAGTACCATACAGAGCCAGACCCTTGCCCATGTCTTTTGATCAGAGAGCTCAAGAGTGCAATGAGAGATCTTCGTCACTCATTTCATCCAGTCGCTTCTTTCTGTCAATCTGGATGGTCTCGATCTGTAGCAGCAGTGTATATGACAGTATGCATCACTCCATGCTTCTTCTTCCAGCCCACGGAGTATAAACTAACAGATGGCATCTGCTAAGGAAAGAGAAGATACTAAATACATCAAAATGTTGCGTATTTTGAAGGGTGCTGCTTTATGGAAATGTGTTTGAATAGCTCAGACATGGAAATTTCATTCATAAAAGTATAATTTTTCTGTGCCACTATGTTTGGTTTGGTGTTTGGTTTGGTTTTTTTTTTTGGTAGGTTGAAAAAACTTTTATTGTAATTAGACTAGATATAATCCTTTATAGATGAGTAAACTTAAAGTACTGATTGCAGGGGGAGGTGTTGACTTTATGTGCAGAATGCTTATTAGGGCTATAAAAAAGAACAAATATTTTCAGGAATCACTAGCAATGTTTAATAACCCAAATTCACAAAAATGTCTCTCTCTGAGTCTTTGGGGAGCTCTCATGCTTGTGTATTTCTCCACCTTTTCTGTGAAGGATGTTTTTGTCTCAATTTACCTGCAGCTTCTACCGTTATTATATTTTCTCAAGCATAAATGACTTGTTTTGCTATTTCAGATCCTGAATATCTAACTTTTATGTATGAGAACTGCGTCTTTCACTGTGCACCCTAAGAATTCCCCAGTGCAATGATATAAAGCAGAAACATCCATGCCTCACAAGTAAAGCTATACATGGGAACATCTAGACCTTGTAAAGTAATTTGAATGTGGTCAAGCATAACTGAATTTTACTAGCTGGTTCTGCAGTTTCACATAAAGAAACTTGCCAGTATGGTACTGATGTCTTCTTTGAACGGCGTGAGTCCTGGTTTAGCAAATGTCAAACTCCTGTTTGTGGGACTGATCCTCTCAAGATGTCCAGCTCTCTATATATTATGTAAATAAATGCCTTTTCTATAAGCCTTTCTGTCTAGGTAGATCCCTTGCTGAGAACACACAGCAAAGATCACATATATATATATATATAATTTCTTATAAAGTAACTTCAGGTTATTTCCTGGCTTGCAGACAACCTTCCTCTTTGACCTTGCAGTCATGCTGACTTCGTGTAAGCTGCAGTTCCGGGTTGAATTCAGGACACAGTGTCCCAGCGTTACAGCTCGGCTGGCACAAAAATCCTTCTTATTGCACAGAACTGCATTATTCTGCTAATATCTATATCCTTAAACGCAAAGAAGTGATGATACTTTCTAAGCTTATTTCTAGAGGTGCAAGCCTTTCAGGTGTTCTTTGGACAAGTCCAGCTGACTTCAGGGAGTTGGCTCACGTGGATGAATTTTCCAGAAATTGGCTGCAAGCCTGGAATCTGCCTGGGAGGGGTTAATCTTGAAGACCACTGTAGTTAGATCCTGTTACCACATGAAAGCTTCTTGTAAATTTTGATTTTTACCAAGACCTTTACAAATGTTCTTTTATTTGTTAGCTAGTTTGAAACGTACTTTAAGAAGAAAGTATCTAGCACGTCATTTATCCTCTTTCAGCAGGCATATTTGTCTTTGCTATGAAGTATTTACTTTAAGTAATTGCAAAATATTCTAAAAAGAAGCTGTTCTGTTTTGCCACAAACTGAGGTACTCAAGAACCTGCTATTGTATCTTTCTTCCAAGTACTTTTTTTAGTAGGTTGCAGTATTATGTAACCTGATAACTTTGGGGTCTGTTGGCAAAAGCAATTTATTAGAGATATGCCATAGAGGTTAACAGTGAGGGCATCGCTAAGTCCCTTTTTTTTTTTGATTGCAGGAGCCCCTGTAGATGGCAGAAGTTGCAGAAAGTCTGTAGAAAAAAACGTGGTGACAGTTTCTTCTATACCTAGCATTTTGTATTATACATTGGTACCCTAATTAACTGCTTTGAAGGGTTTTCCGAGCTACTTGTTGCTATAGGATCTGAATTTTTTACGAAGGCATCATTAAGTTTCTTTTCACATTTATTTGAGAGAAGGGAAGAGATATCTTAATTTGAAAAATAAAATCCCAGGAAGAGATTTTTAACTGAATAGAAGTAGAAAATATCTATTACTTGAGTGCCAACTTTAGGGTTTTTGGGAACTGTCTCGTCAAAGTGGTTGACATATTCAGACCTCATACTGGCTTCTATTCCAGCTGTAACTCTCAGCCTTCCTGCTCATCAGACTCCAGAGCCTTGAATCAGTCAGTTGGACACTGAGAAGCACGCAAAGCTTTGGACACTGAAGCAAGGTGGAAGTGCTTTACCTGGTACCCTGGGAGATGGCAGTCGAAGAAGAGTGACCCTCCCTCGCTGCAGTTTATCTTCTGTAATTACAAAGTCATCCTTCTGTTTTTGATTTCTGTTACTTGGGCCACATGTGACAAACTGTTGTTATAAATGGAGCAGGTGGATTATCTCCCACTGTAGTTCTGGTTTATTCTCATATCGGGTCCTTTTTTGATGTGAACAAGACAGGGATTTTGTGCAGAAAAAAGAAGCATCAGTTTTTGACCATAAAAATTGTCATATATCCACTGCAGATCTCTGTCCCTTTTGAGCTAATGATGATGGCCATAGAAGACATTCTCTAGTGCTAAAGGAAAAAAAAAATTGTTAATTTTTCCCAGACATTTACTGAGAGAAAATGGTTTGGATGCTGGAGAATTATATATTAAATCCTGTATTCTGCTTCCACCTCCTATTTTTCTAATTCCATTACTTTGTCATCGCAGCTTCTTCCCAGTTTGCACACTGCTGCCACCGCCCTTGTTTGCATTCAGTGTGACTCTAAGTTATTGTGTCTTTTTCTGATCCCTGTGTTTGTGTCAGTCTTTTTGTATTGACAGTCCTTGGTCTGACACAGGTCTCATCAATATCTTTTGCTTGCTTCTGTCATATGTTTGTCTACAGTCCTTGTTACTCTTTCAGCTCCCTCTGCAGTTCTTTTTCTTCTCTCAGTCCTCTGTAGTCCACTTCTTTCCTTATTTCTTCCCCTGAGCTGGTTATCTGAACTCAATCTTTCCTTCTGACTCCTAAATTTTTGGATTCAAATATATTGCAAGTACACTGTAAACTGTATTTTTATGCAGAAATTGCTAAAGGTTGGGTGAAAGTACTTTCAGAGTCTGGATAGCATCCAGGGAATCTGACCATATATATA
>NW_009700912.1:0-2906 GCF_000703405.1 Apaloderma vittatum
TGGTTCCGCGGGATCAGGGATGCGGTAGACACGTACAGAACGGCCCTGTGGTGCTGCCCCTCTTGGTGCTTTTTTTTCCCCCGGGTGTTTTCTGTCGCGTCGGGCGATTTTGATACCCTAAACTGAGCGGACTTCCCTTAGAAACTCTCCTGGTTTAGGGCATTCTCTTTGCTTATTTCTGCCTTGCCAGCTGTGCTAACACACCTGTGCACAGAGTCCTGCTCTAACCTGAAGCACTGAAATCATTCTTTCACTTCAGTGTCGCCCTGCTTCTGCTGCACAGCCGACTGCACGGCAGGAATATCAATGAATGGCGGAAAACAGGACAGAAACTTTTATTTTTTTTCCCCTCTTGAGCTTATTTTTTAATCAAGCCTCTGTATTACCGACCTCTAGCCACAGTGTAAACTGGTTTCTGCAGGAACAGCATCAAAAACTGCCAGCAATGAAACTGAATGTGTAAAGTTTTTAATTACAGTGTTTTCATATTATTGTATAGTTCTGGCACTTATTGCCTAGTTTTACTCTTTCAGTATGTTGTATGAAATTCACTAATATTAAGTATATAGTGAAATTCTCTTTGGATGTGATCTTTTTTTTCTCCTTTACTTCTGTTTCTCTTTTTTTTTTCAGATTTCTGGGAAGTCAGACTTGATTTAATAGAAACTTCCAACTTTAGCTATGTCAGAATCAGCCACACAATCTTTCTGAGCTTTAAAACTTTAGCATTTCAGGGTTCCATACATATAACTTATGGGGTTTATTTACTGCTTCTTGGAAGGAACTTGAGCTGTAATATTGCTCTGAAGTCATGGACACCTGGGAGCCTGTAATATATGATGTACTTTGATAGGATAGCTACTGTGGTCACAAAAAGAAGTGTTGCTGAAAGTAGCTCAGCCATGCATTGTTTTGCATTCTTATCTTTTATTTTACCCTAGTGCTAATCTAGCCCCATGACTGGTCAGTTTAGAGAGCTAAACCAGAGCAAAATGAACCTATTCTGGTTTTAGTAGTTACTGATGTGACTCCTTGAACAGGCTGACAGCATTGTGTGACAGGCCATGAGACTATATTGCCTTTCTCGGTATCTCTGTTAATTTGACAGTACAGTTTGTCAGATCTGTGTCCTTGCTTGAGCTGGAGGATTACGAGGAGTTGCAACAATGAGAAATTTACCTGAAGAAACACGACTGTTTTTTATCTATTTATTTTCTGAATCAGGTGAAAACAATGGGTGATGACTTTGTGGCTTCCTCCACACCCCTGTTTCTCACTGAAAGCTTGGAGATGGCAATGGAAGTGGAGAATGAGACCTCCAAGCCGCCTTGTTTTTCCTGTGCTTTTGACAACCAGAATGGAGGGAGGAGCTTCTCTGCAGAATCGTATTTAGCAAGTGGATCTCTTAAGAGGTATGGTTGGTTTTTTTGAGTTAGAAACACAATACTCTTCTAAGATGTTCTTTTCTCTAGTGTTTGCTGCCTCTAAATGCTGTTGGGATTTCTAAGTTCTGTAGGTCTTATGATCCTGACATCAATTTGGTGGTATACCAAAGTGGGAAGGGCAGTTGTGTTGATACACTGCTTTGAAGAGTGTTCTAGGTCCAGTTTCTAGCTTTGTGAACTTACTTTAAGATATTATAGAGGACCTGTTATGGGCCTGTTAGGATACATCATAACTGGCCTGTTGGGCAACAGCATCTGAGGTTTCTTAAATTGCTGAGAAAGCTGTAGCACAGCTTTTTCCATATGCTCTACTCAGTGCTGGCCCTTTCTCTCTTTTCTGTGTAATTGAAACAAACATGTTTTGTCCAGGTTCCCCAGATCACTGGGACTGTCCTTTGTAGCTTTAAGACCATCTTTCTCAAAGCTCTGCCTTTTCATGCATTCTAGTTTTAAGGTCAGAAGTCATATGCACGGCAAGTAAGTATTTTCTGTGAGATTCTAAAATGTTACATTGGTTTAGTTAAAATCTTCTTTACTATCTGATCCAGTTTAGTTTTCTGTGTCATTTGCTGATCCTGCAGGAGTGGTCTTGTTTTTCCTGCAAATCTTTCTGTCTGTCCTCCTGCCAAGCCTCATTTTGTGCTGTTACTTTGAGGGTTTTTTTAGCCTTCATTTTCATAGCCTTTTCTGTAAAGCCTTAAAGGGGGTTCTGCTGCACCCCTCCACTCCCTACCTTATTTATCTTTTTTTGTTGTTGTTGCTGGGTCAGAGCACATTCATTCAAACTGATGTCAGGTAGAGGATTGAGAGAGCCTGTATTTGCATGAACTTATCAGTAGCGGATTCCATACTGACAAAGAAGCATTTTGTGACAGAAATTATTTCATATCATTGTAGGATCATAGAATGTCTTAGGTTGGAAAAGACCTTAGAGATCATCTAATCCAACCTCTCTGCCATGGGCAGGGATACTCTTAACTAAACTAGGTTGCTTAAGGTCTCATCCAGCCTGGCCTTGAACACTTCCAGGGAGGGGGCAGCCACAACCTCTCTGGGCAATCTGTTCCAATCTTGCCACCCTTGTACCAAAGAATTTCTTCATAAGATCCAGTCTAAACCTATTCTCCTTCAATTTAAATCAATTTCCCCTTGTCCTATCGCTGGACACACTTGTAAAAAGTCCCTTTCCAGCCTTCCTCTAGGTCCCCTTCAGGTACTGGAAGGCAGTTATAAGGTCCCCCAGGAGTCTTCTCTTTTCAGGGCTGAACATCCCAGTACCCTCAGCCTATCCTCATAGGGGAGGTGCTCCAGCCCCTGGATCATCTTTGTGGCCCTCCTCTGAACACGCTCCAACAGATCTATGTCCCTCTTACGGTGGAGACACCAGAACTGGACGCAGTATTCGAGGTGGGGTCTCGCAAGAGCAAAGGGGGAGAATCACCTCTCCTGACCTGCTGACCA